>NC_141022.1:10102500-10222500 GCF_052040795.2 Danio rerio
TTGTCTAACAACAGTAATATTTGTCAAACTGTAGCATCCCTGCTTGTTGCTTAACATATGTGGGCGGGGTAATACACAGAGGTGAAGAGTGAAGAGGCCTTTGTGGGATGTTACTGGCAAAATATCGCACTGCTATCAGCCAATCAGATTCAAGAACGAGGCAGAACTGTTGTATATATATAATTGAATGCTGCTATAACATATATCTGCATATATGGTTTTACAATATTCTATCAATATGAATTAGAATATAAACATTTATGTTGTTTTGTAAGGGGCAATTTCTGCTAACAATTTCAGGGCAAGACAAAGATGAGTCACTGTTACCAGAGGTAGAGGGAGAAATTGAGGTCGAGGCAGGGGAAAGTCAGGATCAAGAAGACAGAGAAGATCATGACCATTGTAATGATGATAGTATAATGTTAGGGAAGTACAACTGTTTTGACCTGATGTCCACTACAATGGACAAAAAAAACACCTAAAGAGTGCTGAATTTTTTTTAATGATTTGATCTCATTAATGGGGGCATCAAGAACTGTGAAAATATATATTTACATTTTTCTGAAATTTGGAACATAATTCAGGTCTGAAGGGGTTAAGCCTTTAAATGTATTTAAGCCTTTAAGCTGTATAGAAGTGTCTTAAAAATATCTAGTCAAATATTATTTACTGTCATCGTAGCAAAGATAAAATAAATCAGTTATTAGAAATGACTTATTAAAACTATTATGTTCAGAAATGTGTTGAACAACAAACAGGGGAGCTAATAAATCAGTCCTCCAAAACACCCTCAGGCCCTAGAATGTTAAAGGAATAATTCAACCAAATATTAAAATTCTTCCATCCTTTACTCACCTTTCATCTGTAACCATTGACTTCCATGATAAATTTTGTTCCTTCTATGGAAGAAAGTCATTGGTTCCCAGCTTTCCTCAAAATATGTTAGTTTGTGTTTAACAAATAAAAAAGAAACACATAATGGTTTGAAACCATTTGAGAGTCAGTAAATAGTGAAATTACAGTTCTAGGCAAACTATCTCTTTAATCAATTAAAGTATGTTGAGTTCCATGAACGTCTCTTGTAGATATCATGTATTTATTTATTTCTCTCTCTTTCTCTCTCTCTCTCTCCCCCCACTTCAATGAGGTTTTAATTTTTAATTCTGATCAGGTGGAGTCAACCCTGCAAAATGGCTCTACTGATGGATTCTCTGTCCAGATTGGTCCACTAAAGGATTGGATTGTGGATATAAGACAGAGCTGGGATCTTTGGGATAGAAATCCCTTCTGCTGGCTTTTTATTGAGGTTTTGGGCTTTTTGATGTAATTAAATTGTTGATAATGTCCGTGAAGACCTTTACTCCTCTGGTGAGAGGATTTGTTTAGCCAAATCATGTGAGTTAACACCTAACCTGTCGAAGTGTTTTTCTTTATCTTCGTGGCAAAAAGAAATAGTTCAATTCATTGTTAATTTATTGGAAGCTGTAGGGAGGTGGTTGCCATTTTCTTTTGTCTAAGTTTTCTCCTGTGTAAGAACAGAAAGAGAGTTAGTGTATTGTTTTGTATTTTGTTTTCATTATTAATTTATTTAGATTAAAACATTGAAGTAAGGATATTTTGTTTATGTTAGCCTTGACCCCTCCTCAATATTTGTTTGCTTTGTTAAATAAATGTGTGTGTGTGTGTGTGTGTGTGTGTGTGTGTGTGTGTATATATATATATATATATATATATATATATATATATATATATATATATATATATATATATATATATATATATATATATGTATATGTATGTGTGTGTGTATATATATATATATGTGTGTATATATATATATATATATATATATATATATATATATATATATATATATATATTTATTATTATTATTTTTTTTTTTTTTTTTTTTTGATAAGCTTGTTGTTGTGCTTTAACTTTCTCTGCTTTCTAGTCATTTAGCAGATGCTTTTATCCAAAGCAGCTTACAAATGAGGACGAGGAAGCAATTTACACAACTATAAGAGCAACCATGAATAAGTGCTGTAGGCTAGTTTCAGGTATGTAAAGTGTAAGACGCAAAAACATTAATTTTTTTTTTTTTATTACTCCTTCCCAACCCTAGACTGGGGAGAATGTAATAAGTAACATAAGGATAACAAATGATTTATTGTATATATATATATATATATATATATATATATATATATATATATATATATATATATATATATATATATATATATATATATATATATATATATACACGAGCCTTATTTAGTCTTGCTGCATGAATTTAGGTATGATTTTCTGAGTTTTTTTTTTCTTTTTCAGAGTCACTTAGTGTAAATATATACACTAAAAATAGACTGGGTACAATCACTCCTGGGAGAAGAGATGTTTATGAATTCAAGTACTTGTGGGGTTTGGTAGTCTCAGACAGAACAGTGACGTCCCTGAAGAGCCTCAGGGTGAAGTGTTTGACGAAGAAGCTGCATGTAGATCTTTAAAATGGTGGTTCACAATAACAGACAAAATCAGATATCTTGAATCAGATATCTTGATGAACTGTCAGTCATGACAGTGGTAATTTGAAATACGGAGGTCACAGACAGAAAACCCAAAGCACAGTCACTATAGTGTCCACAGCATTGAGGTGAATATCCTTCTAGCGCATGCTGAGGAAAGGATCATTTCTCGAATGACTCCTCCCATTCACAGCTGGGGAACTGGGAATTGGTTAAACCCGGGGTCTTGTGCAACAGCTGTCACCTCACAGCAAGAAGGTCACTGGTTCGAGTCCCGACTGGACCAGTTGGCATTTCTGCGTGGAGTTGGCATGTTCTCCCTGTGACAATTCTAGATGTTTGGCAATGGCTAAGTGTGTACCGTACTTAAAATCACAGGCAACTAGCAGAACAACTTCAGGACTCTCAGCCATGGACGAGGTCTGATCAACTGGTTGCAAATGAGAATTTCTATTCTTCTCATTCAAACATACAGCTCCTACAAACTAACCTGGACAACCACAATCCTGCAGAACATTATATCTATGGTAAAACCTCACCTGCCTGTAGCTTTCTATAGGGTTGGGCGATATTGCAAAACAAATTATCACCATATCATGTTTAATATGATTTGATATTGATAACAATACATTTAGGAATATTAGGATTTTTTTTTTTATTTAGAAGTTTGGAAAGCGTGTGTCCTAAAAGTGTAGTGGAACACAGCCTGACCTAATAGTTAGAGAGTTGGACTTGTGGTCCAAAGGTCACAGGTTTGAAATCTGGAACCAGCAGGGATTGTAGATATAAGGACCATGATAACCAACACTCTCTTGCACTCCAATACCACGGCTGAAATGATTCCCTCGAGCAAGGCACCGAACCTCCAACTGCTCCCTGGGCAGCCCACTGCTCCAGGTGTGTTCACAGAGTGAGTCACTTTAGATAAAAAAAGTGTCCTCTAAATGCTTTAATGTAAATGTCTTGGGCTGTATCTGAAATCGCCCCTCTTTTCTCTGCATTACTCAACATCCTTTTAAGGGAGCACATGAAACTGAGTGCACTGTAAGGGATGCAATTTTATTTGTGCTTTGTCAGACCCTGTGATAAGACCCTAAACACATAGCAAGCTATTACAAATGCACTCTCATTATAGGTTTTCCTTCCCATTGAGTTTACATCATCTGTCCACTCACTATTGCTTAGCATTGTGTGTTGCTTGAGGGCACTTTCAGACATGACTACAAATGCTTGTTCTCACAAATAGTGCACCCTGGGCTGTATCTAAGCGAAGTGCACTTAACAGCTAAAGAATATCCATAATGAAATTGAGAGTTTGTGTGTTGCATGAATTTCTGCATCTGACCACACGATGGCGTTGCAGCTGTGCAAGTTTCTAAAATAATTATTTAATTGTTGAATTAACATTTATATTCATGACAGAAACCAAAAACTTTGTTTCATTACTAAAAAAATCTTGTTAAGTGGTGAACTGATTTCTAATAACTGATTTAGTTTATATTTGCCATGATGACAGTAAATAATATTTAACTAGATATTTTTCAAGACGCTTTTATACAGCTTAAAGTGACATTTAAAGGCTTAACTAGGTTAATTTGGTGAACTAGACAGGTTAGTGTAATTAGGCAAGTTATTGTATAACGATAGTTTGTTATGTAGACTATCGAAAAAAATATATAGCTTAAAGGGCACATAGTTTACCCCTTTTTTATGATTTAATATTAATATTGTGGTTCTTCTGAGTGTACCAGTTTAGGTTCAGTTCAACACACAGTTCAGATGTTTTTATTATAATGTGTTAAAAAGTGTCATGTTGGGGCCGTTTACTCAGTTTGCTGTTTTAGACAGAGAGAGAGAAGCTAAGCAGAGAGAGAGAAGCTAAGCTAAGCTAAGCTAGGATCAGCATTCAGCCGTACATGTAAGACTCAGACACAGACCAAGCAGAGAGTACAAAATCATTTTTGTCCTTGTATAGTTTGTATAGTCTCGGTGTACAAGTGCCGAGCTTGTACACAGAGACAGATAACCACACACACTGAATTAACTTTGACTGAGGCACCGAATGCGCCGCAACACGGCACACCAGACACTCTCAGTGGCGCAGCAGAAACATGAAGTGTCCCGAATCGTCGCGCCACGCATTCCAGAACTTCAAACAAAGACCTCCACTAGGGCAAACACAACAGCGCCGTGGCCGCCGAGCCGCCAACCCGAAGCTCCCCTGTGTGCACCCCGACAGAAACCCACACTCAGAACTCCGAAAAGCACTGCGCCGCGCCACGGAAAAGGTACAAGCAATAATTTCGATTAGAGAGATAATGTGGAGAATATTGATCTTGTGTTGAGCCCAATGAGCCTTTCATCTAAAAATAGAGCAAGGGTGTTACTTTAGTGATATCGCTTTGACTCACACACTGAAAATGGCGGACGTGAAACAACATACTGAGGATATGATCATGACGTGAGGCTGTCAATCAATATTGGTGGGCGGGGTGACCGTTCTCCTACGTAAAGTTGCGGTCGGTCTGAAAACCGCTCCAACTGGTCCACCGCTTTTATGTTGTTAAATTGAAAAAAAAAGGACTGTGTGTGTTTGTCACCCCAATATGAAAGTCTTTACACTATATACACATGTCTGTCCAAACAGCTTGAAAAGTAGATTTTTCACCATAGGTGCCCTTAAAGGGGCTAAAAAAATTTTACCTTAAAATTATTTTTAAAAAATTTAAAAATGCTTTTACTCTAGCCAAAATAAAACAAAAAAAGACTTTCTACAGAAGACAAAATATTATCAGACATACAGTGAAAATTTCCTTGCTCTGTTAAACATCATTAAAGAAATATTTAAAAACGAACAAAAAAATCAAAGGGGGGCTAATAATTCTGACTTCAACTGTAGTTTAACAGCACATTATAAATACTATTAGTTGGTTATCATTTTTAGTTGATTTTTGACATGCAAAAGTAGCAATATCGTTACATTTAAGGATACTGAATGTAAATTCATGTCTTTATTGTTTCTGTTACAGTCTTACAAGAAAAATAAGGAAGAAACATTACAAGTGGTACATCATTAAAGCTTCGAAGAATGCTACACTGTCTCTCGAGTGCTTACTGACGCCATTAATGTTTAGCTATTGTATCTGCTTAGGCTAAATAAGTACATTTGGCTGAGGGCAGAAAAGAAGGACTTATCAACCAGCACAACACAAACATGAGTGTTTTCATTCACTCCAGTAAATGGACAATATCAATAGACGAATATAAAGAATAGTGAATGAGGGTATGGGGGATGCTTTGGATACGTTAATAAATTTTCCTTCAGCTTAGTCTCTATTTCAGAGGTCACCACAGCGGAATGAAACGGCAACTATTTCAGCATATGTTTTATGCAACGGATGCCCTTCTAGCTGCAACCCAGTATTGGGATGTACCCATACACACCCATTCACATTTATACACTACAGCCAATTTAATTTATTCAATTCACTCATAGCCAATCACATGTCTTTGGACTGTGGGAGAAACCAGAGCACCCAGAAGAAACTCTTGCCAACTGGACTCGAACCAGTGACCTTCTTGCTGTGAGGCGACAGTGCTAACTACTGTGCCACCGTGCCACCCTGTTTTGGATACTGCGCTGGACTAAACTTGACTCCCTAAACTAATGTTTGATTCCAAAGTATTCAGCCTTCTTGTTAAAAGCAGATTTGCTAATTGGAGATGATGCCCATTTTGTTTTAATAAACCGAGTGGTGTGTGATTTACTCGCAGTCTGCTGACGCTAGTGGTTTTCCTTGTCAGCACTCTATACAGACAAACGCATTTCGGTCAATAGATAAGTACTGCAGTGTCTAATGTAATATTAAAAGCACTTCAGCTAGAGATTGAAAGTGCATGCTGTAATTTCTCTTAACTGTGACTTGTTGCAGAGTTTCACTTTGGTAAAAAAAGGCCTCTATTTCAATATCTTGCAGTTGTTTATGAATGACCTATTGTATTAACCAGACCCCCTAGTTTTTTTAGCAATTTTACGATCGCTTAATTTAATGCAAAATCAACCCAAATTTTTGTGATCCTGCCAAATACTTAATTTAAACGCAAAATATTTGCAAAAAAATGTAAATAATCTCATTAAACATCCAATTCAAATCAAATTATATTCATTTCAGGTTTCAATTGATTGTTTTTTTTTACTTATAGATGCATACGCAGGGAACATGATGTATTTGAGCGTCTCTCGTAAATGGCGTCTCACCAGCGCCCTCACAATCATTACATTACAAATAGGGCGGGGGGGGGTTGTTTTGCGGTCTATGCAGTAAGCAGATGCGGATGAAGCACAAGTGATTTACATGTGAAGTCAATGCAAAGATGGGATTAGACATCCTGTGACTCGAAGTGAAGTTTATTTATAAACTAATTTTGAGAAGATTACGTGATTATGATTGAACATGGCTGGTTCTGCATTAACCATGTATGACGACTCCTAACCCACTATAAAGAGCCGGGGTTTCTCACTACAGTCATCTTTGATTTGAAGAATCCCCCTTTCCAACCCTACTCATCCACCTTTCCCTTCATGGGTGGCAAGGTGACCCAGTTGCCTCACAGCAAGAACGTCATCGGTTCTAGTCCTTTAACAGGCTGTCATTTCTGTGCGAAGTTAGCATGTTCTTCCCGTGCTCGCGTGGGTTTCGCCCGGATTTTCCGGTTTCCTCCCCCACAATCCAAAAACATGTACTACAAGTGAATTGATCAATCTACATTTAGCACTAGTCAAACTCTCATCCAGCAGCATATCTCTTCATAGCAATCATTTTCTGTCATCAGCTCTTATCAAAAAAGGGGAGTTCTCGAGACCTACTTTAGAGCTCCCCACTCGCCCTGCAAACGGGAGGGAGCCCAGGGCTCAAGGACCTTTTAAGCTCAGGGCTCTCTTCCGGGACAGCTTGCCAAACTTGCTTATAATCAATCATCAGCTAAGTGTGAACTCTTGAATTGGGCATTTTGTGCTTTTGACGAGCTTCAGACTGCAAAAGAAAGTGGAAGCAAACATCTAACAAATGGAGCAATGGAACAGACGTTAGAAGTTAGAAGCTTAAAATGGATGGGGATTGATTTAAGGATGACGGCCGCTCGACGTGACCGAATTAAAGGACATTATTTGTGCTTTGCATATATAGCTGGTATTATGTGCATCAAATCAATAAACGATTTCGATGAACCCTTTCCCTGCCTTTGATGAGAGAAAACCCTTCCCTGCCATTGATGGGTTTTACAGCAATCTGTGTTTTAGGTGTATTACGGTAGGAGAAGCCCTAACACCTCCTGATTGAGGTACATGATGTCAGATACTCCGGGAGTGTAATCTGAGTAGGGTTGTAACGGTATGAATTTTTCACGGTATGATAATCGTCTAAAACAATACCACGGTTTGACGGTTTCGCGGTATACGGTATGTTACAAATGTTACAAAATAATAGAACAGTGAAGCAAATTTGACTTTTTCCAAATAATATATTTTTAGTTACTTTAAACAACACTACTTACAATGAACAAATAAAAATAAGAAAATAATAAATAATGTGTCAAAGTCCAAATAAAGTCCAAATAAACATGGTGCAAATCCTCAGTAAAAAATTGATATAAATATTTACTATACTATAAATAGTTACATAACGAAACTAGATTCAATATGGAACATCCTTAGGTTTTATGTGCCAGCATGGATATGGTTGTCTGTGGATATGGATTTGGATATGGTTGTCTGCAATGCAGACAAACAGCTGCATCTTCATTTGCGTCTTTTGAAAACAGCAAGAGCAGCCGTTCGTCTTTGCTGTGTCACTGTTTTGTCATGTTTCTGTGCTGCTGTGCATGCAAAAGTACTTAGTATGAGAATTATTTCATGCAAAACTTTTTTTTTTTTGCGTTTTATTTAGCCGCGCATAAATGTATGCCTATCTCTCATTCCGTGTTGTTCAAAAAGCTTGGTCCACAAACAAAAGCGAAACCTATGCTTATTGGTTGTGATATAGCGAGTTTGAACCAATCTGGGCATGGAGGAGGGACAATGCATCAATGTATCATGTCTGGTTTGTCCGGAGACACAGTGACGAGCGTTTCTTTGTCAAATCAGCGTTGTCAAATGTTGATGACGTAACCGCACTGATTCCGGAGCCTCTGAAAGTCCGCGAATGTTATGTGATACAGCACTGGAAAGCTGAGATTCTCTTCTTTATGCCAATCTTTGAATTGTATGAATCGGATCAGCGGATCAAAAGTTATTAAACATTTAAGAGCAATACTTATTTTTAGCCGCGGGCGGCTGTCTCGGTCTTTAAGGGTTAAAACCGTTGATATGCAATTGTTCATGGTATGATAATCGTGCACGTTCAAATCGTGGTAAACCGTCATACCGGTATATTGTTACAACCCTAAATCTGAGAGAGAGAGAAAGTAAGATTGTGGGTAAAAATAGAGTTAAACAACCTTCCTTTAGCTTAATCCCTACCGTTTTAGATCTGTTTCAGATCTTGTCTTGACAAAAGACCAAAATAAAGAAGCTTTATTTTTATGATTTGTATCATCGTGTCAGATTGAACATCTTACATAGTAGGCTACCTAATATGGTAAATGAGATATCATATATATACAGTGCTCAGCATATATGAGAACACTCCCCACAAATCTCTCATTTAAATGAATATTTTCTATAGGAAGCTTTACAATATTATATTTGTGCATATGCATTATTTTAGTCAGTACTGATGCTAAATCTGGAGCTAATCTAACAAAATAATTTACAATAATTTCTTTCAAAAACTAGCCCAAATTTATTCTAGGAAAAAAATATTATATAAAATTTTCAAAAATAGCAAAAATCAAGAGAAACAAAATTTTGTTGAAATGTTCCTTCATTCATTCATTCATTCATTTATTTATTAATTTTCTTTATTCAATTCACCTACACCACATGTCTTTGGACTGTAGGGGCAACCGGAGCACCCGGAGGAAACCAGAGCGAACACGGGGAGAACATGCAAACTCTACACAGAAACGCCAACTGACCCAGCTGAGGCTCGAATCAGCGACATTTATGCTTATATGAAAAATATTTATTCTCATAAATATATCTGTTTAATAAATCTGTTTTTTCCAAATGCAACAATATATTACCTATTTTCAGTGAGAATAGATAAAAATATTCATTTTCAAAATAGCTCATATATATATATATATATATATATATATATATATATATATATATATATATATTTATTTATTTATTTTTTTTTATACTTTTTAAGTAATTTTTGTTATATTATATTTATATTTTTAAACACAAAATTTTCTGCAAATTTCTGGGATTTACCACCAAAAAAATCACCCACCTCATTTTTATTGCAACTAATTACAAAAAAGTTGTGAAAAACTAGGGATTATGATTAACATATAATTAAGTCACTTCCAAGCCATTCACGAGGTATTCCAGCTACTGTAGTTCTTCATTGGATTGCCCAATAAAACCAATATAAACTATAATATATTTTTTTAAGTAATATTTTTGTGTAAAAAACTCCAGTTTTGGGTAATTTTTGTGTTACTGGTTGGGTTAAATGCATCCTTCCCCAAACAACCCAAAGATTGAGTTATTGAGCAAACAGATAAAAAATTAAAGAAATAGTTAGAAACTGAAAAACACAAGAAAAGTGTTGTAATAAATTGATTTAATTTGTTATTAATAATGCTTGACTTATAATGACTTGACTAATAACTATAAATCATAAATGACCAAGCATTAAATCAAGCTTGTTTATAGTCATATCATTTATATTGGGTGGATACAAAAAAAAAAAAAAAGAGTAAAAAGATGGTAATACTAGTAAAAAAATGTGTCACTAAATACTTGGGCGACCGTTAAGATACTTGCGTAGCCCGAAAAGCACTGGAGTTATTACAGTAGCACCACCACAATGTGAAATATAAAATCCAAAACCACAAAATGTTTTATTGACTAGCTGACTACAGAAAAAGAGCACTGCATTCACAGCTACATGTATAGGATCAGTTGTACCCTAGTAAACCAGAGAGAACCGAGAAGACCACTCATCTTACTGCAAAGCTGCTCTCAAAGGGACAGGCTTTAGGTTTTATCGAGGGAGACTTTAGGGATTTTAGGGTTTAAGGACGTCTTGAGCCAGACATGACTTGGTCACTGACAGCTTTTACTTGCACTTTTATAATTAGATTATAATGGTATTTTAGCAATAATCTGGTTAAACTTTACCTCATGAACACAAGAATAGGCCAGGGCAAGGCAGTGGATTCCACTGGAGCTCAATGTTTGCTGCAGATGGGAAAGCACGGTCACCATTAAGGTGTCAGTCTCAGTCTACAACACAATGCCATTAAATGACAGCACAGATGGTACCTTAGAGTTGGATGCCATGATAAATAATTCTCATCCCAAACACTAAATGAAATTAGACCAAAATGCCAAAAAAAAGTTGTATTAGTTACTGTTAATATTAGTAATTGTAATTGTATCAGTAATTAAGAACATTTAGTAAAATGATTATGACTTATCAAATTACGACACCAATTTCAATGCATTATTAGGCAATAAATATAAAAATATCATAACCAATGATTAATAAAATCATTAACATTTTTCAAAATTCAGGCATTCAGATTAAAGTGCAATTCAAGGGCTTAATTAGAGTAATTAGGCAAGTCATTGTATAACAGTAGTTTCTTCTGCAGACAATCAAAAAAATATATTGCTTAAGGGGGCTAATAATATTGATCTTAAAATAGGATTCAAAATATTTACACCTGCTTTTATTCTAGCTAAAATAAAGCAAATAAGCCTAGAAGAAAAAAATATTATAGTAAATGCTGTTAAAATTCCTTGCTCTGTTAAACATCATTTGGGAAATATTTATTTTAAAAAAATATGTTCTCATGAGCGCTAATAATTTTGACTTCATCTGATAATCGTATTGAATAATCGTGATTACGATTATGACCAAAATAACCATGATTATGATTTTTCCCAAAATCGACAAGCCCTAAGCTTTTTAATTCTTGCTTTTGCATTAAAGATCTAAAAGTGCTAAAAGTTGTATTTCCGTGTGAGGATTATCCGGCTGGACAAAACATGTAAGTGTAATGAACACTGTTTGATCACAGAGTTTATTATTTGCAATTATCGAAAAGCCTATGGAAAAATCCTATGGAGATTTTACCGAGGGAACCATTTTTTCATGCTAGTAGCTGATTAGCCTGCAAGGTGACGTCATGGTTCCCCCACTCTATTGCAGAATATTGCTGTGCTATCAGCCAATCAGATTCAAGAACCATACAGAACTGTTGTATATTTACTAGAAAATAGCTTTATTTATCTTACTGGGGGTGTAGGAATAATATTATTACATTGTTGCATGTATATTCATTATAATAATACATTTATGTAATAATAAAACATAATAATATACATTGTTATACCAACAAAACTAAACTACAATTTTAGATTAAATAACACTTTTTCTTTTACAGTAAATAGACATGCAGAAGCCTGAACTGACCACTGCGGCCATGAGAGTGACAACACAGAAATAAAGCAGAACTAAAATACTTACGTCCACATATGTAGGAGCATACATTTTACATGAGTACTTTTAAATTGTTAATCTGTCTCTCTTCTCTGATTGCTTGTTGCCATCTGATTCACGCGTATAGATTAAGGGTGATGATAAAGTGTTAACATAGACTCCTGCTTATCAGACAGGACAGTCAACTGAGGCTATTTGGAGCAGCACAAGAATCTCCTGATTATATGTCATCAGTCGCGCACTCACTGAATGACATACAAACATAGTAATTTAAAATAAAATTGTAACTTGCTTGTTACTAGTTGCTGTGTGTGAACAATCCTTTCACTGTAGGACATCTCATCCTTCCCACACAGCTGTTGTTTTGTTCTGTTGTTGTTGTTGTTGTTGTTGTTTTCAGACTTAAATGTTAACGTGCACTGGTTTTATTTTTATTTATTATTTTTTAAACAGGGTTGTTTTGTTCATTTACTTGTTTTGTTTTAGTATTTTAAAATGTTCCTTGAGGTTCACTCACTTCTGAGACTCAGCTTGCACATAACAATTAACTTGATCAGTATATGCAAGATTAGTTTGATCTACTAAGTTTAATATGTAAATTAGTGCTGGGCCAATAAAATATATTCAAGAGTTCACACTTAAGGCTGATTTATACTTCTGCATCAAGCGCATGTGTATGCTACGGCGCTGACGCATAGCCCTACGTCGTGGCCGTCGCTGACGTGCACCTCTCAAAAAATGTAATTACACGGCGCAACGACGCATAGCGCAAGCTCTGTGATTGGTCGGCTTGGTATCGCTGACGAGTCTGGGCGGGACCGAGAGCTTGCAAGCCCAATGGAGCGATTGTTTACAAGTGTGGAGTCCCGTGAAGGAGCTCCTGATGGAAAGTTTTGTTTTGTGTTTACCTCATAGTTAAAGTTGTTGCACGTCTGCCGGTTCCTACCTGAAAATGAGCAAGTTTGAGCAACTTATACATCCTGGAAGTGTTCAGAAAGAACAAAACACAGGCGAAGAAACTCGACACAGAGATACATTAACACCTCACTGCCAACTAGCGTTTTGGAAGTGTTAATGCAGACCAACAGAGACAGCGCGCAGAAGTATAAATGCACAGCTACGCGCGTTGCATGCTCTGTGGTTACGCCGGTCACTTGACGCAGAAGTATAAACCAGGCTTTAGCTGATGGTTGATAATATAGCTTGTTTGACATGCTGTTCCGGAAGAAAGCCCTAAGCTTATGAGATCCTCGAGCTCCGGGCTCCCACTTGTTTGCAGGGTAAGAGGGGAGTTTTAGCTCAGGTAGATCTAGATGAACTCCCCTCGGCTTATTTCTAGCTAAGTGCCGGATATGGATGACTGAGGAGAGGTTGACTATGGTATCAATTTTGTGTGTTCAATTTACTTAAGGTGCGTGTTATTTGGACAGTGGGAGGAAACCGGAGAACCCGGGAAAAACCAACACAATCACGGGGAGAACAAGCAAAACTCCGCAAAGAAATGTTGTCTGGATAAGTTGGGACTTTAACCAGAGACATTCTTGCTGTGAGGCAACAGTGCTAATCTCTGGGCTGCCGTGTCGGCTATCTAAAAAAGAGGGGAATAGTGGTGGATGGTGGGGTTCTTCAAGACGAAGATATAGCATGATTTCACGCGGCCGCCATTTTTAAAAGCAAAATCGAGGCTGCGGTGGGAAGAAACCCGGACGTATCATTGGGAGTTATATAGGAACGTTGTGTACTTGGCTGTATATCTTATGAGCGAAGACAAAGTGACACAAATTTATAATTTCACCGCTTTCCGAGTGACCCGAAGGTCCGTTCTGAATGAATGGTGAAAATAAAAAGGCAGATCAGAGCTCATTTTCAGCTAAGTTAAGGGAAATGGCACTAGTTAGCTAACGTTTTCTTTCTTAAACACACGTTTTAGACGCCCTTTATCAAACTTGAGTAAATTAACTTATTCTTTCACTATATTAGATTCGTCACCACACTAAATTAAAAGAAAAACCGTCAAATTCCCGCTAACATTTAAGGCACTGTTGATGGCTTTCTTAAAACAGCGCTGATTTACCATTGTGTACACATGCTCAACAGAAATGCTTGTGATTGGCCGAGAAGGTCATCAGTTCACCCTCCGCTGTTTACCGAGGACAAACACAGACGAGCTATCTGTTTGATGACTCGACTGATCTTCATGGCTACTTCATGCTTTAGTCTCAGTGTATGTGTTTGCACTGGGTGAAGAGCGGTAAACTGAGAGCAAACACAGATACACGGAGACTATAGCGCGAAGCAGCCGTGAAGATCAGTCAAGTCATCCGCGCTCAGCGGTGCTTCAATGTTAACGGGAAAAAGACAGTTTTAAAACATCAGTACCGGGACAACACTTTTACAGACAACACGAGGGCGTGCTGCAGAGGACTGCAGTGTTTTATCACTCACCAGGTTACATAGGCTGAGGCGGGAAAAGCGTCCCCACAGTGTTTAACTGGTGCCATGAACTGAAGCCTAGGTGGACACTTAAGCATATTACTCTTACAGATGTTGTTTGATGCTAAATTGCTTTTAATTGTTTCAATTAAACTTACTGAATGATATTAAAGTGATGTTTACACCATTTCTGCATTTTGAAATCATGGCAACAGCTGGAGGTTTGTAGTCCACAGCATGCTACTGCAATGTTTACAGTATGCAATGTTTCTTGCCACCGCAGCCTCGCTTTGGTTCTTTAAAATAGCGGCCGCGTGAAATAAGCTTACTGAGATAAAAAAAAAAACTCAGGTTATTTATAGTCAGTTAGGAATCATCTGATTGGATAATTGTTCATGAGCTGATGCTAGAACAGCTGAGAACAATCATAAGCACGTGATCCTCTCGAAATTAGTTTATAAATAAACTTCACTTAAATTGCGATAAAATTTACGTTGATGATGATAAACTCTAGACAATTTTACTCGACTGCTTTACAATGTCATTCACCACTGCATATGTTTTACACAGCAGATGCCCTTCCAGCTCCAACCCAGTACTGGGAAACACCCTTACACTCTCCCATTCTCACACTGCAGCCAATTTTTGTTTATTCAATTCACCTATAGCACATGTCATAGGACTGTGGGGTAAACCAGAGTGCCTGGAGGAAACTCACGCAAACATAGGAGAACACAACTGGCCCAGCCAGAACTCTAATGACCTTGTTGCTGTGAGGCGATGGTGCTAACTACTGAGCCACCCTGCCACATACTGAGGATCACAAACTAGTCTTTCAAGCTTTTCCACACACAACAATGCTCATGTCAAAGCATCCTCCTCATTCACAGGAGACTCATGACAGTTTAAAATATCCAAAAATCAAATAAATTTGATTCCCACAGTCTGCATAGAATCATAGTCTGTATCTAATAATATTTGCCATGATTAATCCTGTTTTTCTGTTTGTTTATGAAAATCTGTCAACCACAACTGCCAAAAATCTGCAGACAGGCTTTGACATCTTACAACTTCAGTTATACTTCAGTATATTTTTACTTTATTTTTAGTTTGCTAGTCACACTTTTAAAAAATGGCTTCAAAGTGGGAGTCAGGACCCTGTGGGGGTCGCGAAACAATGAGGGAGGGTCGCTTGGTGATTTCCAAAAATCTCTTATATTTTATTAAACTATTATAATTATCATATTTTATCAATTATTATATTTTATTTGTGACCCCTCGGGTTATTATGCTTGATTAACATCACAGCAATAGCTTAAGTGGTAGCAGATGACTTTTGTTTCGGAACCTGTCTCGTTTGCCCAGTTAGCACGGTTTGTTTGGCATATGTGAATCCAGCAATCGCACTCGGATCCGCGCCAAAACAATCACTCCAAGATCGCCTGAGTGAGGTGGTCTCAGCTCGATTGAAACGAACTCTAGAGCGGATTGATTGTAGTGAGAAAGCAATACAATCCGAGCCCGGTTAAATCACAGTGTCTTATGGGTATGTAATAGGCATACGGCTATCTGAAGAGAGAATTATGAGTAGTGCGGGAGGTCATTTCAGACATCCCAAATACTCAAAGAAATTGTGCACCCTTCTCACCCTTCCCCACCGCATCCCTCCTCGCTCCTCAGACACGTCGCGCGCACCCTGTCAAACACCAGCAAACCACCATCCCCCCGACAGCTGAACGGTTTATTTCTGCAAAATAAACCGTGTAACTCTGACCAATGTGAGGAGAGTTTACTCACACGTGACTTGTTTTAGCTCTTTTGGTCCGTTTAGAAACTTTGCAGTGTGAAAGCGAACCGCACCAAGAACAAAGAGCAACAATGTAATCCCTGTTTTAGAACAACTGAATCAATTCACAGGTGTGAAAGCACCCTTTGACACCTTTATGGCACATACATCAAAAAATATGGCCACGACAGAGCAAGGAGGATGACCTCCAAGTGGCTTAAAGTCTCCAACAGGGTTCAACGCTAAAGATTTTTTCTACTGGTCCGATCGGGCCAGTGGTTCAGATTTTTACTTGCCCTACCAAAATTTTCACTGGCCCCACCAAAAAAAAGGGAAGTTAATAGCTTTTTTTAGCCACATATTTTAAATATGCGTGTGTCAAAAATAAAGTCTGTGAATCTGGAATTTCAATACTTAAAAACATGTTAATAAAAGTGTTATGCAAACAAAAAGAGCAGAGGAAAATGTGGAGGTATTTTATTGCGATTCGAAATTATTTAACAAAAGGTGGCTGACTTGTCAAACTGATGGCAAACTGTGCAAAACATCACTTTATTTAATTTTTTTGTCGCGTTGTTCACAAGACGTTAGAAACAGACATTTTCTTTTAGCCTTATAATTTGATGTTGCCGCCATGCTGCCGTCTCTTCGCTGTATTGGTTGTTACCAGGTTACGGAAAAAATAGCATGCTCAAAACATCAAATCACATAAGAGGAACTGAAAAGCAATATGGTCTTTGCAACATCACAGAGAAGGAAGTGTTTAAAGACTTAAAAGAACAAACTTAAAATGCACGCAATTGACAAATAGTTGCAGACCAATTAAATGTTAGTGACAAGGCAGCACTGTCCCAATCGGGCCAGTATTGATTCTGTCTACTGTCCCAAGCGTCTCTCACGCTGGCCCTGGGCCACCGGGCAGTCCTTATTGTTGAGCCCTGTCCAATATTGAACCAAGAATAGTTTTGTGCTATAAATATTGTGCTCACCATTCTCATTAAGTGAGGTTAATATGAAATTAAACAAATGAATAATGATTATGAAAAAGATATGGTTGTAAGACTGTTGCACTTTTTTGTGTTGACAATATGCTTATGTTTATATAGTTCCTATTGGTGTGTGTGCACAATTGTGTGCAATATTTGTATGCTTATAACCACCTCAGAGCATAGTGAGTCACTGGAGTTGTTATTTTAGGGGTCGCGTGCTGAAAAGTTTGAGTACCCCTGCTTTACAATACAGTTAATATCAGTTAATACTAACAATACTTACATTTATTATGGGTGTAAACCTACACGGGTCTCACAGTTCGGTTCGGTTATGATTATCACACCATCTCGATTACGGCTGTGTATTGGCAAGGGCCTCACGATATGATACATATCACAATACATGGGTCACGATACAATATATATATCACAATATATTGCGATACAATAAATATTGTGATATATTGCAATAGTTTGTATTAGTATGTGTGTCATGTTATATTGACAACTTAATAAAGTCAGCAGACGAATTAAAATTCCAATTCCAATTTTTGAGATTTGCAAAGCTTGCAAATGGCATTTTTGTGTATAATTCCATATTCCCTGGTATAGTGTTAAAAACAAAGTGCAGCCACAGGTCAGCCCTAAAAGCTGGAGGCGCCTTTATATTTTCCACCATGCTCACTCTTGCTTACTTTTGATACCGTACTGCTTAGCGTTTTGTTGATAGTTAGCGACATCTACTGGAGCAGAGGAGGAGGTTGTTTGGTTGTTTATCGATACTTCAGGTTGGACTATCGATACACTATCGCGAAAGGAATTATCGCGATAGTTAGATATATCAATATTTTTGCACATTCCTTATCTTGATGCTTCACAATGCTGTCATGTTCACCAGCGAACAACCACCAGATGTCGCTGGTAAACATTCACACACAAACATTCACACTCATTGAACAACATATCTGCCATGTTATGGACTACAACACCCAGTCATGCCACACACACACACCCGGTTCCAGATCCACACTGATTGCACTGTCACAGCTGAAGCCACTCACACAATGATTATTTGGACTATTTAAACCCCTCTTTTCCACACACACGTTGCCGAGTCTTGTTATCTGTCACAGTGACATTACAACGCGTTTACTTTGTCTGTCTTTGCCGTGTTTTTGTTTATTTATTTAATGCTGTTTGCTGGCCGCCTCTGACCAACTGCCTGCTGTTTTGACTTCGACTCTGGATTACCCTCATACATCTGTTTGACGGTATTGACCACTGCTTGCCTGACAATTCTAATAAACCTGCACGTAGGGTTGTAACAATATACCGGTATGACGGTCTACCACGATTTGAACGTGCACGATTATCATACCATGAACAATTGCATATCAACGGTTTTAACCCGAGACAGCCGCCCGCGGCTAAAAATAAGTATTGCTCTTAAATGTTTAATAACTTTTGAACCGCTGATCCGATTCATACAATTCAAAGATTGGCATAAAGAAGAGAATCTCAGCTTTCCAGTGCTGTATCACATAACATTCGCAGACTTTCAGAGGCTCTGGAATCAGTGCGGTTACGTCATCAAAATTTGACAACGCTGATTTGACAAAGAAACGCTCGTCACTGTGTCTCCGGACAAACCAGACATGATACATTGATGCATTGTCCCTCCTCCATGCCCAGATTGGTTCAAACTTGGTATATCACAACCAATAAGCATAGGTTTCGCTTTTGTTTGTGGACCAACACTGAGCTTTTTGAACAAGACGGAATGAGAGATAGGCATACATTTATGCGCGGCTAAATAAAACGCAAAAAAAAAAAGTTTTGCATGAAATAATTCTCATACTAAGTACTTTTGCATGCACAGCAGCACAGAAACATGACAAAACAGTGACACAGCAAAGACGAACTGCTGCTCTTGCTGTTTTCAAAAGACACAAATGGAGGTGCAGCTGTTTGTCTGCATTGCATACAACCACATCCAAATCCATATCCACAGACAACCATATCCATGCTGGCACATAAAACCTAAGGATGTTCCATATTGAATCTAGTTTCGTTATGTAACTATTTATAGTATAGTAAATATTTATATATATTTTTTACTGAGGATTTGCACCATGTTTATTTGGACTTTGACACATTATTTATTATTTTCTTATTTTTTTATTTGTTCATTGTACAAGTGGACACATTCTCTCACCTCAGTGGTCAAGATTAAGTCCTGAAAATCTCAACATGCTTACATTTCTTCATCACAACCTAGACTGAAAAAAACAACGCTTTAAATACATGTTTACAGCCATAAACTTGGTATTGCACTTTTGGTCTCCCATTTATCCTGCTTATAAGGAAGGACAGTTTAAGTTTATTTTTGTCTAATCTTAAAAGACCTTGCTTGTTTATTCCTTCTAATTTAATTTATTAAAATGGGAGATTTTTCAGTTTATTTTTATAAAAGACTTCTATAGTTCTATTAAAATGGTTCTTTCAAAAGTTTGTTGAAATAAAACCTTTGTTCAGTCAGAAAACGTGTTCTTATTCTTTTCAGGGTCTTTGCTATGAGAATTACTATTTAATATCGTATACCGCGAAACCGTCAAACCGTGGTATTGTTTTAGACGATTATCATACCGTAAAAAATTCATACCGTTACAACCCTACCTGCACGTGGATCCAAACTTCTGTTGTTGGTGTCACTCCCGACGTTACAGAAGACTTGTGCAATCGCAATGTTGTGTACAATGGCTCAGACAGTCCTCCGTGAAAAAAGATCATCAGGCATAACTCACTCGTTGTTTGGTGTGCCAGATTAATGAACTCACTTCCCCGTCGTTACAGAAGACTCGGCCACAACATGGATCCAGCGGGTATTGCAATCATGCGTCTGCGCCAGGAAGCACGGTCCATCGAGGAGTATGTGGATGACTTCATTAATGCTTTCCGTATACAATTTTATATTTTGTCCTTTAATACAAGTGGCTGTTCCTTATAACTGCAGCTACATCAGGTTACCCTGATGAAGGCAAGTGTTATCCAAACGTGTAGGCACAGTTTTAAGAAACAGCCATGTCAGTAAAGACTTTTTAATATTTTTTCCACATTTTTCGAGCGCCTTAGAGCTGACTTCTGCTGTTTATACTAATTAGGCTGTTGTTGTAAGATGAATTTTCAAGAGAGGCTAGAAGATAATCGTGAAGCTCTTTTTTATATTTGTTTATTATAAATCTTTAGGAAATTTTTTTGGTACATCAAAAATGGAGGATACAACAAGCTAATCCAGCAAAAAAAAAAATAGTGCTTAAAATGCCACTTATTGGAATATTTAAACATTATAATTAAATAGAAAATGAGGTGAATAACTGCAAAAAAAAGTCCAAATTTTGAGAAAAAAGAACCACACCTTTCAACAGGCTGGCTACGGGCCTGTGTATTAATCCATTATTAAAATCCAAATTGTTGGTTGTTAGTAATAGATGTATGAGTTAACGTGAACTGACAATACAAAAAAAGTTTATCAACTAACATTAACCTTCATTCATTCATTTTCTTTTTCGGTTCGGATAGCATAGTGTGATTGCGCCCTTAGTCACTTTATTAATTAGGGGTCGCCACAGCGGAATGAACCGCCAACTTATCCAGCATATGTTATTATGCAGCGGATACCCTTCCAGCCGCAACCCAGCACTGGGAAACACCCATACAGTCCTGCATTTATACACATACACAACAGCCAATTTAGCTTATTCAATTCACCTCTAGCGCATGCCTTTGGACTCAGGAGGAAACCAGAGCATCTGGAGGAAACCCACACGAACAGGGAGAGAACATGCAAACAATGCCAACTGACTCAGCTGGTGCTCGAATCAGCAACATTCTTGCTGTGAGGCAACAGCGCAACCCACTGCGCCACATTAATAAATCTATAATAAATGCATTGTTGATTGTTTGTTTATGTTCATAAAACTTCAACTAACGTTAACTAATTCAACCTTATTGTAATTTGTAACTAGTTTACAATAAAGTTGTATTAGTTTAATGTTAGTTAATGTTAAAAAAAACACTATTAAAACTGATTATGTTTCAGCATTCAGCTGAATAATGTTTCTCTATTTTTAAGATTACTTGTATGGAATAAAATGAAGCAATCCATGTGGATTTAATATCTGATATCTTCTAACAATACACAGGCCATGACTTAAAGTTTGACAGTTTACAAAAGGAGATTTGTAGGGGTGTTTTGTTTTCAGATTGACAAATAGTTCGATTCATGCATGTTTTAAAATACAACCTGTCAGTATGTTTCACTCTCCGTTCACATCACACCGGATAGAACGATTCATTCAAACAAAACAAACCCTCAAGCCACATATATTATGAATGGTCTCATGATGCAGGATGGTTTCCAATTGTTTCAGAGCAGATCTCAAGGAGATGATCGACATTCAGCCCACATCCCTGGCTGTAATGACGCGCATGTAACGAATAACTTTGTTGGAGGTTTCATATAGCAAATCGGACGTCGTGATGGGGATGTTTGGATACATTAAAACTTACCAAGTATATTTAACAGCAAAGTGTATAAGCAAACTGTGAAATCACACGTGTCGCACTTGAACAATGTTACAAGAAGCTTCCACCACAGTTACATTCATTTGCTACAAAAGCAGCGGTATATCTGCATAGACATCCGTTTCCCACTACACACTGCATATTATAAAAGACCACAACATTATGAATGCAATCCGAACATCAGATTAATGCGCATTCATACAGTACACGTAATATAAAAGCAGACAAACACACAGCTGCTCGACTTACCTTCCAGATCCAGGCCATCCTAAGCCTAAATAAACAGCTCGCAGCGCCGGAGTGCTTGTCTCAGTGTATAGACGAGTGTTGACAATTTAATGATTTATTTCTATACGCCACATATGTGCAACGCTCATGTTGCGACGAAGCATTTCAGTAAATATTGTGGAGTCCCGTTATTCATGCTCTATTCTCATATCTACAGAGCTCGGGTTGGCGGGCGCTCCTATTGGCTCGTGACTGTACGAGAGCCCGCCTCGCTCCATCATGTGACTGTGATTTTTCAGACCTTCATTTTTGGTTTTAAATGGGGAAAATGAAACGATATACAATTAAATACAATTAAATTAAATTAAAACATTTAAAGATAATAAGAATAAAATAAATAAAATAAAATAAAAATAAATAAAATAAAAATAAATAAATAAAATAAAAATAAAATAAAAAATTATAAATAATGGAGGATTAAAGATGAATGCTTCCAGATGCTTGAGAATATAGTTCTATGATTGATGCAAATTAATGTTTATCCCTGTTACAAAGCAGCGATATCACGTATAAAATGTATGGCTTAAAAATTGGGAAGGAGTACAATAAAATAAAAATAAATTTAAAAATATAAAAGATAAAAGAGAATAATAAAAAAATAAATTTAGTTAAATTAAATTAAATTAAATTAAAAAAGAAAAATAGAATAGAATGTAAAACATTTAAATAATAATAAAATAAATAAAACAAAATAAATAAAACAAAATTAATAATGGAGGAATTACAGATGAATGCTTCCAGATACTTGAGAATATAGTTCTGTGATTGATGCAAATTAATGTATATCACTGTTACAAAGTAGTGATATCAGGTATAAAATTTATGGCTTAAAAATGGGGAAGGAATATAATAAAATTAAAAATATATAATTTTTACAAAACATTATGGGATAAAATAGAATAATAAACAATGAAACAAAAAAACAGTTAAATAAAAATAAAATAAATAAATAAAATTAAACAAAATTAAAAAAAATAATTAATAAAAAAAAAGAATTATAATAAAATAAAAAATTTAAATAAAAGTAAAATAAAATAAAATATAATGAAGAATGGAGGAATTACAGATGAAGGCTTTGATTGTTTAAAAATACATATCAACAAAAATATACAAGTAAATACCACTTGACATCAAATATCAAACATCTACATTTTAAAAGTAAAATTTTAAGTAATTTTGGGTTGGACAATGAAACAAAAATGCCTGGTTTTCATGCATTCATTTTTCTTCTCGGCTTATTCCCTTTATTAATCCAGAGACGCCACCGCGGAATGAACCGCCAACTTATCCAGTACATGTTTTATGCAACGGATGCCCTACCAGCTGCAACTAATTTCTGGGAAACATCCATACACACTCACTCACACTCATACACTACGGACAATTTAGTCTACCCAATTCACCTGCACCGCATGTCTCTGGACTGTGGGGGAAACCGGAGCACCCGAAGGAAACCCACGCGAACGCAGGGAGAACATGCAAACTCCACACAGAAACACCAACTGAACCAGCCGAGGCTTGAATCAGTGACCTTCTTGCTGTGAGGTGACAGCACTACCTACTGCGCCACTGTGTCGCCCATGGTTTTAGACAACAATAATTTATTAGTATGATGTAGGGCCTCCTTTTGCAGCCAATACAGCATCGATTCATCTTAGGAATGACAGATACAAGTCCTGCTCTGTGGCCAGAGGAGTTTGAGCCAATCTTCTTGCAGAATAGTGCCCAGGTCACTACGTGATGCTGGTGAAGGAAAATGTTCCTCAAAAATACCACAAAGTTGCAGTTTTATGTTTTTTGGATAACTTATACTGTACACTATCTAACAAAAGTCTTGTCATTTATGCAAGTTTTGGGAACAACAAATAATAACCTGACTTCTAGTTAATCATTTGGTATCAGAAGTGGCTTATATGAAAGGCAAAGGCCTCTAGATTACATTGATTTTACCAAAATAAAATATGATCGTGCCTTGATTTTTAATTATTTAATTAGGACAGTAAGGTCTGACTTTGCTTAGACAAAAGTTTTGTCACAACAGAAATAATGTACAGTGTAGAACATAAAGTCATGGTGCAGTGGAAAAAGATTTAATATTGTTTATGACTCCCATGAGTTTGGAGGACTGCATCCATACATCTCTAAGAGTCTTCTGGAATGGCAAAGAAAGCGTTTTTGCAGGACTCCCAGAGCACATCAAGATTCTTTGAATTCATCTTCACTGCTTCCTCCTTCATCTTACTGCAGACATGCTCAATAATGTTCATGCTGGTCACTGGGCTGGCCAATCCTGGAGCAGCTTGACCTTCTTTGCTTTCAGGATCTTTGATGTGGAGGCTGAAGTAAAAGAAGAAGCGCAATCCTGCTGAAGAATTTGCCCTCACCTGTGGTTTGTAATGTATTTGGCAGCACAATGTCACAATGTCTTGGCTGTTGATGTTGCTATCCACTCTACAGATCTCTTGCACGCCTCACACTGAATGTAACCCCACACCATGATTTTCCTTTACCAAACTAATGCAAGTTTTTGTTACATTTACATGGTTTTGATCTTTGGGTGTCGCTAGCACATGAACACTTTGAAACAGTGAATAATTCTGCAAAGCAATTGGTTGAATTGTTTTAAAGTTTTGAAAAGGATTGTTTCTTCCAACGCTATAATGCTAAGTCAGTCAGCTAAGTCAGTCAGTTGACAGCGGCATATGGTGGATTTACATGAGGACAGCAGGCATGAATGGCGTGAGAGTAATTTTGAGATCTGAAAAAGCGTACACAGCGTCCACAGGTGGATTCACGAAAACAAAAAAATGCAAAAAAACGTAGCTCCTGGGACATATTTGGCGCTCTCCAGAAATGTATATAGCAGTATGTTTTCAGAATGAACCTGGGTTGGCATTTGTCTTAGCTCTTTGGCCTTCGATTCCAACTTAGTCTCAATTTGCTGTAATTCATTTTTCATCTTCTTTAGTGTGTATGAATTTGTAATGAACTGTGCCATTAAGGTTTTAACTTTTCCTTCAGCTTCCTCTGCAAGCAGATCGACATCCCTCAGCAGGCTAATGGATACCTGGACCACAGTTTTCTTTTTCTTTTTCAGGTCCTCAATTTTTTAACCCAGGCTCATTCTGAAAACGTAGTCCCGTGGACGTTTCTGGAGACGGCGAAATACATCCCGGGAGGTACATATGGCTGCATTTAATTTTTTTAAGCGAACGCTACGGGGCGGTGTGACGCCGTTCCCTTTCACACTTGCCGGCTGATCGCTTGCCTCCATGTGGAGGGCTTTCCCGCCGAAATCAATTTGTTCGGTCAGCTCATCATGTGCATTGGCGGACTTTAGATGCAGAGTGGAAGAGTTGACAAAGGCGTCCGGGTTCGAGTCCAGGGAAGAGCGGTTCCAGAAATCAGGCAAGACAAAAACAGAATCCAAAAAATAAAGCGAATGAGTTCATAACAGGGTGAGAACACGGTGAAATCCGAAAACGTGGTAAAAAAAACAGACGAGGGCTTTTCTTTTTCTAGACGGCTTTTCTAAATTGTTGCTCGAGTTTAGGGAAGTGAGCGGGCGGGTCAATCTGTAAAACTGGTTGGATTCAGGGAAGGAGGAGGGTGGGTCAGCCGATTGGCCGGTCATGCAGTCAATCTTTCGGTCAGTCAGACAGCGGCCTCTGGTGGGTTGACGCGAGAACAGCGCGGGCACGAACGGCACTTGCGAGAGACGTTCGAGATACGAAAAAGCGAACACAGCGGCCTCTCACGGATTCGCGAAAACAAAAACTGCACAAATACTTACCTCCTGGGACGTATTTCACAGTCTCCGCTGGACTACATTTTCAGAATGAGCCGGGGTTGCAATTTTTTCTTCTAAAGCTTTGCTTTTTTGTGCCTGGACATCTGTATTTTTTAGTCTTCTCCTGATCAAGATGAATTCTGTATCTAGACCTAGCAGAAGCAACAGAGGCCAGTAACTGATACAGACATTGAGGTATCAGCCCCACACAGATGTTGACAAAATCACACATCAGTCAATGTGTGACCATTGTCCCCTGCTGCATTTTGCAGGTCTCCACTTCTTTGTTACGGAGAATCCTCTTTCCACTGTAGCCTCCACATGAAACAGGATGAGTAGTTTCTTTTAAAAGCCCCACAACTCATCATAGAGATGAACAAGGAATGTATTTAGCCTGGTCTTTGTGGGTCGGTATGACAGAAGGGTCTTGTTTTCAGTAGATAAGTCACTAAACTGCTAGATTATCACATCGCCTGAGAAAAACAATTGTAAAGGTTGAATTATACTTCTGTGTCAAGTGAAAACTGTAACTCACAGCACAAGCTTCGCATGTAGTCGTGCATTTATACTTCTGCATTATGTTTGTGTTGTTTTGCATTAACGCTTGCTTAAGTGGGTTTCTATGTTCTTCTGAAATTATTATGAAATGAAATTAACAATTGGATGTGCCAAAATTTTCTTCAGTTAAACAAAGAGAAAACTGAAGTGATTGTGTTTGGGAAAAGAGATGAGGTTCCCATGGTGAATGCGTACCTTGGCTTTAAGGGTCAAACAACAAAAAATAAGGTCAAGAATCTTGGTGTGACTCTGGAGTCAGATCTGAGTTTCAATAGTCATGTCAAAGCAGTTAGTAAATCAGCATAATATCATCTCAAAAACATAGCAAGAATCAGATGCTTTGTTTCCAGTGAAGACTTAGAGAAACTTGTTCATGCTTTTATCAGCAGCAGGGTGGATTACTGTAACGGCCTCCTCACTGGCCAAAAAGACAGTCAGACAGTTGCAGCTCATCCAGAACTCTGCGGCCAGGATTCTGACCAGAACCAGAAGCACATCACATCCATCCTCAGGTCTCTACACTGGCTCCCAGTTACATTCAGAATAGATTTTAAAGTATTATTACTGGTCTATAAATCACTAAATGGCCTAGGACCTCAATACATTACAGATATGCTCACTAGTACAAACCTAATAGATCACTCAGATTGTTAGGATCATATAAACTAGAAATTACAAGAGTTCAGTCAAAGCAGGGTGAATCTCCCTTCAGCAAGTACACCCCTCGCTGCTGGAATCAGCTTCCAGAAATGATCAGATGTGCTCCAACATTAGGCATATTCAAATCGAGACTGAAAACACATCTGTTTAGCTGTGCCTTTACTCAATGAGCACTGTGCTACGTCCGACAGATTGCACTATTATGTTTTTCGTTTTCTTTTTCATTCTTTTATAACCTATTTTACCTCATTTTAATTTGTTTCTATCTGTTTTTAATCCTTTTATTGTCTGCATTTTATGTTCCTAAACTTGTCTTTTTTATTCCTGTTTATGTTAAGCACTTTGAATTGCCACTGTGTATGAAATGTGCTATATAAATAAACTTGCCTTTCCTTGCCTTCTGTGTTGAGTCTTTGCAGCTGTTTTGTTCTCACCGGAAATTTCTGTATTGCTACTGTTACGGGCCTAGTCTAATTTTATCCAGTATCCACTAACGGAGGTGTTCCATGACCTGGTGTTTTCCTGGAGTGTTTTGAACAGGTGTGGTGTTTTGCCGTATTTGCATGTGGACCAGGTGCAGAGTGTTGTATGTGAAGTGTTTTAGGATAAAGACTCAGAGAATCGCACAGCAAGTGTTCATCCTTTCTTCTTCAGCTTTGGATTTCTTGTTTCTTTTCTTTACATTTACGTATCATTTCAATTCATTTTTGATTAAACATATTAAAATTATTTTGATTTTCTGGTTTGGATGGTTATTAGGTTTTCTTACTTCTTTCTTAAACCAGGAGGTTGTAAAAGCTGCCTGAATGTACAAGTAGCTCAAACTCACTCAAAAACCTCTGCGAAAACTTGCAAAACTCAAAAAAACCTCTGCACCAGCTTTGTCATATTGGTTTTGCACTGCTCATGGGTAGACATCATCATGTTAGAGTTCAACCAGACCACCTGCCTCACTACAGCATAATTTAACTGGCTCTGTCCTGCACTTTCTGGAGGATGGTAGACATCATACTGTATGGACACGGTCTCCTAAACATCAGAACTGAGAGTTCACCTACTGTATTATTTTCTGTAATTCCACATGGTTGCATGTAAACAACCTGTTATAACTTTTTATAATCTATTATATAATCAAGCATTCAAATGAATCAATCAAAATTACAACATGGTGAATAAAATACCTTAAGAAGTGAGCCTATGTTTACATCTTTTGGGGTTGACTAAGCTTTTGTGAAGAAAGAAGTTCTTAAGGATCGATCCACTAGGAGCTTGCCAGGCTGGATGTCAGTGACAAGCTCCTAGTGGATCAATCCTTAAGAACATCTTTCTTCACAAAACGCCTCAGCATAGTCTGCCAAATAACACACAAAATATATTACTCAAATATTACATTTATCTCAATTTAGTTAAAATATTTGTATTGTAGTATGCTCTGTAATGACCATGAACTGACCATGAACACCTAACTAACCAATCAACCTGTAAAAACTGCTTGCATAAGCAAAATCCCTGTAAATGTGTATTTTATTGTGTTTCACCTATTTAATTCTGTGTGACAAGTAGACAAGGAGAGAGAGAGATTTTAAACAGATTTCAAAAATTTTGTTTATGGAGTTGATTTTGTTGCATTTTAAAACATTTGAATTGTGGATTTAAGATATTTTAAGACTAATTAAGGCCTTATTTTTATCATTTAGAATGTTTAAGGATCTGAGGGCTCCCTTAAACAACAAAGTGTGGTTTCTAAAGCTGCCTTAAAGTTGTTTTCCAACTAATAACATTGTGCACAAGCAACAATTTCATAACTTTACACACAATCAGCCAAACAGAGCAAAATGTGAATGATTTTTCGTTGCTTTCATACAAACTCCATGCACAGAACTGTCGCTTGAAAAACACATTTCTCCAAATTCCCAAACACTTTTGTCATTCTTTTTGGCCTTCATTCAAGTGGCAAAATACTAGACATTTTCAACACATTTTTTAAACAGAAAATCTTACCACAATGTAAAATAATTTAAAACTGATCAAATTTCAGCTAAAAATCAACTCCTACTTTTAGCCTCTTATTTTCTGGACTATGTTGTAAACCTTGGGCTGTCATTGATAATTAAATGCACTGTTTTTTATACATCAATATCCAAATTGTAAGACCAAACTGGCAAGATTATCATCTTTTGATGACAATGGAACAATATAATTCAATGTATGTTCACACCTACCAACATCTTGAAGTGTATTGCAATACTTGACAGGAAGTGTATTGTTGTACGACCCAAAGCTTCCCTCTTTAACTTCCAGTTTACTGCGTGTTTTAAAATATTTGCAGAAGTGATTGAGGAAGTGGCGATGCAGTGGCGCAGTGGGTAGCACGTTCGCCTCACAGCAAGAAGGTTGCTGGGTCGCTGGTTCGATCCTCGGCTCAGTTGGCGTTTCTGTGTGGAGTTTGCATGTTCTCCCTGCATTCGCGTGGGTTTCCTCTGGGTACTCTGGTTTCCCCCACAGTCCAAAGACGTGGTACAGGCGAATTGGGTAGGCTAAATTGTCTGTAGTGTATGAGTGTGTGTATGTTTCCCAGAGATGGGTTGCGGCTGGAAGGGCATCTGCTGCGTAAAAACTTGCTGGATAAGTTGGCGGTTCATTCTGCTGTGGTGAACCCAGATTAATAAAGGGACTAAGCTGATAAGAGAATGAATGAATGATTGAGGAAACTGGAGTTTTTACAGTGTTTTATCACACATTTAAGACAAAATGCAGATAAAGTATATTTGAAAAATCAAAACTTTTAAAACTTTTTAAAAATTCTGAAAATGCAAGAAAAAAAGAAAGAGGTAATTTCTAAATTTACTTAGACAATACAACAAACATTATTTTATGTTTCTCGTGGTTTTTATAGTCTTTTATTTTTTACAAAATGAAAACATATTCCAATTTTGGTTCTTGCAACACAAAAAAATTGAAGCACTTTGTTATGTTGCTATTCCTTTTCACAACACCTAAAAGACGTTTTGGGACTGAAGACACCAAGTGATGAAGTGTTTCAGGTGTGATTTAGTCCCATTCCTCCTGCAAACATGTTTTTAGGTGGGCAAGAGCATGGAGTCTTTGTTGTTGCATTTTGTGCTTCAATATGCGCCATACATTCCTTATTAGAGACTGGTCAGGTCTGCATGCAGGCCAGTCAAGTACCTGTATCCTCTTCCAACGTAGCCAGGACTTTGTAATGTGTGCAGAATGTTGTTTTGCATTGTTTTGTTGAAATATTCATGGGCATCCCTGGAAAAGAAGGAATTGTGCTCCAAAATCCCTGTGTACTTTTCAGCATTAATTGTGCCATCACAGAAGTGCAAGTTACCTTTGCCAAGGGCACTAACACAACCCCATACTATGACAGACCCTGGCTTTTGGACATTTTGCTGGTAACAGTTTGGATGATCCTTTTCTTCTTTGGTCCGTAGTGCACTGCATTCAATTCTTTAAAAAAAATACCTGAAATACTGATTAATCTGACCAGAGTACACTTTTCCACTTATGGTCCATCTCAGATACCTCTAAGGCCATGAGAAGTGCTTTTGGACATTGTTAACATAGGGCTTCCGTTTGACACAGTAAAGTTTTAACTGGCATTTGTGGATGTAATTACATATTGTGGTTCTTGACAAAGTACTGGCTAAGTAGTCCTTACCCCATGTGGTGATATCGCTTATAGATGAATGACGAATCTTGATGCAGTTCCACCTGAGGTACCAGAGTTCATGGTTTTCCAGCTGCGTCCTTGTCATTTACACATAGAAATTCCTTCAGTTTCCTTGAATCTTTTCTTTATGCACTGTTGAAGGTAAAAATATCCAAATATGTTCTTATCTTTCTTTAAGGAACATTGTTTTTAAACATTTCAATACTTTTCTCACGTATTTGTTGGCAAACTGGCGATCCTCAGCCCATCCCAAGGTTTCCATATCTGGGACCAGGCCATATCCTGAGCTGCTGCTGCGCTGATGGTCGTGGGGAGTGGAGAACATAAGTCTGATTCCAGCGACACTCCAGGGACAGACGAGTCTTCGCTGAGGCCATCTTCCAGCCTCCACCGCGGTGACTGAAGCTTTGCACAAGACTTTTGGCCAGCGGAGAAATTAAAATGGTCGTGCCCAACTGAGTCTGGTTCTCTCAAGGTTTTTTTTCTTCCCTCTCCGCTGTCGCCACTGGCTCGCATGGTTCAGAATTGGTAGAGCTACGCATCGATGTGCATCGAATTTGCTCTTCAGTGTTTGAACTCTCAGTAATGATTAAATCACACTGAACTGAGCTAAACTGAACTGAACTGAACTTAAACACTAAAAACTGAACTACACTGTTCCAGTCACTATGACCATTTATGTAAAGCTGCTTTGACACAATCTACATTGTAAAAGCGCTATACAAATAAAGCTGAATTGAATTGAATCTTTGCTCCTAAAGGAACTTTCTTGGATGCTGCTTTTGTACCATATTATAATTACAATCACCTGTTAAAATCCCTTGTTTCAAATCACATCATTATTTAACCAACTTACCTGATTGCTAGCCCTAACTTCATAGTAGTTTTGGTTAATGATTGGGGTGTTCTGTTGTTGACAGAAGTATATGATAGAACAGTAGTATCGTCACATTAAATGCATTCTCAAAGACAAACACTATTAACATTTTGGGATCAGTTGAAATAGTATTTATTACAAAACCATGTTATTGGGTTGAAGTTTGCACATTTTCTGATTTCTGAAAATTTAAAAGTAAAAACACAAAGTAAAGTTTATTCATAAACTAATTTCGAGAGGATCACGTGCTTATGATTTATCACGGCCAGTCTCATATTTGCTAATCACTAATCTTCCAATCATATGAGCCCTAAGGCACCATAAATAGCCTCAGTTTTCAGTTCACTTTATCTTCGTTTGGAAGAAACCCCCCTCCTCCCCTATTCTCCTCCTTTACCTGTGATTGGGCGGCACGGCGGTCCAGTGGTTAGCACTGCGAACCACACAGCAAGAATACTGCCGGTCCTAGTTCCATAGGACCGGTGGGTGTTTCTGTGGGGAGTTTGTATGTCCTTCCCGTGTCCGCGTGGGTTTTCCCCGGGTTCTCCGGTTTCCTCCCACCATCCAAAGACATTCAACATACATAACAATCAAGCTTGTCTAATTCCTTACGTTCCCTTAGCTACAGCAGCAGGGGAGTTCTGAGATCCACCGAGCTCGGGCTCCCTTCTTGCTCTGCCAACGGGAGGAAGCCCCAGGCTCGAGGAGCCCTTGAGCTCGGGGCTCTCTCCCGGGACAGCATGCCAAACAAGCTTTGTAAATGATCAGCTAAGTGTGAACTCTTGAAAACAAACACTGTAAAAATGCAGGGTTCCTTACAGTTTACTCATGTTGTCCCGACACAATCATGAAATCCTTTTCTATTCATTGTTGAAGCCAGTGCCCATCCATCTGTGCCAGTCCTAAAATACCCAGTCACCTGTCACTGTGTGGTCCCAGAAGATACTCTTATGTCTGCAGAACGGGTTTCTGAGAAAGCTGTTCCTGCCACAGCCAGCTACTCTAGAGGTTGCTGCATCAGTGGCCCAGAGGATCTGTCTCAGCCTCTCTGTTACTCACTCTGAAGGTCTGACATGAGTGGCATCTTCATGTTTGAGCATCTTGAATTGCTTATAAGCCTTGGTAGCATCTGGTGCCTTGGCTTAAGGCAGTAATATTTGCCTCTTGCATGATAATTTGCCTAATTTGTGAACTCGCATGACTTAAATAAAACGAATAACGAGGGAAATCAGGAAAGATTTAAATGCAAGATGTATAAAATGTGTACGGTTAGTTTATAATTTATAAAAAATGTTCAAATCATATAACTTTAGATAGAAAACAAATGGTTAAATATATGATTTGGAAATATTAAGTTTTAGTTGCTGAAAATCTGCACATCAAAGCAAATCCAGCATCTAGTTGACAGAATGATTCAACAACATGTACGATCATTATGGTATTCAAATCATATAACTTTAGATAGAAAACAAATGGTTAAATATATGATTTGGAAATATTAAGTTTTAGTTGCTGAAAATCTGCACATCAAAGCAAATCCAGCATCTAATTGACAGAATGATTCAACAACATGTACGATCATTATGGTATTTACAGGGCCGGCGCGTCCATAGAGGCGACCTAGGCGGCCGTCTAGGGCGGCAGTATAGAGAGGGCGGCATCCGCGACACCTCCCTTACCACCCGCGTCCTCAGTTATGTCCGCGACACCTCCCTCAACACCCGCATCCTCAGATATATTCGCGCATAGACGCAAGAATAGAGAGGGCGGCGTCAGCTACACCTCCATCAGCACTCGCGTGTCCTCAGTTATATCCGCGCATGGGGCGGCAGAATAGAGAGCGCAGTGTCTGCGACACCTCCCTCCCTCCCTCCCTCAGCAGCCGCGCATCCTCAGTTATACCCGCGCATGGGGCGGCAGAATAGAGGTCCGCAACACCTCACTTCATTTTCATAACCGGTCACTTTCGTTTTTACATTGGGGTTGAGGGCGGCGTGATCGTCCTCTGCCTAGAGCGGCAGTTCAGCTTGCTCCGGCCCTGGGTATTTATAAAATAAACTGTTTAGCAGCAGCAGCACAACACACAGGCTATAATACACACATCAATTAAACAAGTTTACCATTTTTAAAACATACTCTATACCAGGGGTTCTCAACTGGTTTGGCCATGGGACCCACATTTTTACATGGTCATCAAGCCGCGGCCCAAATTTTAACGAACTATAATACAATTTTAGGAATTATAATTCATTTGTATTTATTTGTTAACATACACAAGTAGTGACAGATAAATCATAAGAAAATCACCAAGACTTACAAATAAACTATATTTTATTGCTGTCATTTAACAAAATGTATCAAATTACAGAGTAAAAGCGACAAATACTGTAAACAGTGGTTAGGGTAAGAAAAGGTTCAGTTAACATGAACTAAACAGTTAATAAAACTATTGCGCTACTTGACTTATTTTGTCGTACTTGCGCTTTGATTGATTTGTTGCTATAATTAATTAAAATTTCATATGTCAAACGGTACAGTTGTCGTGCATGCATTTCAAAATAAAAGTCAAAATAAGTTAAAAATGAAACTTTTGTTGTTTTTTTTGACCACACACTTCGTGACCCACTGAAAATGTTCAGGCGACCCACTTTTGGGTCGTGACCCACCAGTTGAGAATACTGCTCTATACATTTCTAGAGATCGCGAGTTATAAGACCTGTGAAAATGCCAAGAATGATTAAGGTTAGGCCTGTCACAAGTCATTTTTGCTGAGTGATATATTGTCATAGAAATTATTGCGATAAATGATATTATTGTCATTTTAAGACCAATTTATGCCTGTTTATATAATGATTCTACAACAGAATTTACCCTATCAATGTATAAAATATGGACGACGCAACAGCCCCTTTTCCCATTGAACGCTTTGAAGGCAAAACGCCTCGTGACAGGCACAAATTGCTGATGATTAAGTAAACAACAGGAACTTCAATTAACAGGCTACCTTAGCTCTTTTTTTCCTTTGAAGGAATGGTCTCTGACTTTTTTCCCTACACACAACTGCATGGAAAGTCATTCAAACGAGAAGTGTGGGACAACACCACTTGGAATTAGGCAGACCATATTAAATTTCATCAATAATGAATACAGCCCAGTGTCAATAGCTGAAATAAAATGACAAAATACAAATCTGCATATTTGTCAGGATTATGTTGTGTTCCACGTGTGTTATTTAATGTGTCCGTACTCTCCGTACTCCCTCGTTAATCCTGCACAGCATCTGTGACAATATTTTTGATAAGCAGTAATCCTCAAATTTAATTTTTAAAAACATGTCATGTGCATCAAGGGTCAAACGCCTCTTCGGTGCCTTCAAAGATTTTTACATGCTCTATTGCTTATATTAATAAATGTAAATACTCCCTGGATAATTTGACTTCTTTCTTTAACCACATTTCTAGATAATCCTAATTTCACCCAAGGAATCCTGGATGATGGTTTTAAATGATGGTGTAATTCGGGAATTGTAAGGCTTGTGGACATGTTATCAGACAACAAACTAATGTTGTTCATGGAATTAGCTCATAAATACCAGGTAGTCAATTATTATTTTTTTTTTTTTCGTTTTCTTCAATTGAGACATTATATCACTAACAGCACAAAAATTGTGATATTTCTATTGAGGTTATTATTTTTATCATCAGGAAAGATGTCTGTGGGTCAATTTTGTGCATCTGTATGCTCAATCCCATCCTCTGATATACAGAGAATTAAAACTAAATGGGAGGAGAGTTGGTTACTGATATTGATGAGGAAACATGTGATATTTGGTTTAATGCTAGGAAAATATCTGTTTGTACACGTACAAGAGAAATACAATACAAAATAATACACAGACTCCATATCTCCCTAAGCGCAGACATCTATTTAACCCTTCCAAATTGCCTATGTCAGTGGTTCTCAAAATGTGGTAGCCTACGTGTACCACTAGTGGTACACAATTTCTTCTAGTGGTACGCGGAGGAATGAAATATGTCATGTACATGACACACATTTCAAAATTTATAAAAAATGATGTAATATGTCATATATAACATATAGCCTATATTTCTGAGGTAATCTGGCACGTTTTTTAACTGTGCAGAGTCGTTGCTGCTTTAGTGGGCCTACTGTGCTACTGTATTTCAATACTGCTCATTTTGGTGGTACTTGGAGAGGCTTTTTTTTTTCTGAGGTGGTACTTGATGAAAAAAAAGATTGAGAACCACTGGCCTGTGTGTTTAAAATGTGAAACTGATGTAGGTACTTACTGCATTGTATGTGGTCATGTAACAGACTGCAAAGGTTTTGGTCTTTGGTGCTGGGGAAACGGAAAAGATTTTTAACATGCAGTTCAGCAGCTATATATGTTTACGAGCGAGCTAAATACTGCATTGTGTAACTATTGTACACAGACGGTACTGTTACTTAATATGTGCTTAAATATCTCTCTGAAATCACGCAAAGACTCTCAAAGAGGGTAAAAGAGTATTGCAGAGTTGAGCATGATATGACGTGAATACTATTAGCGCCCATAGATATATACATTAGATGTCGCCTACCCTGATGTTGTCTATTGGAAGGAATGCGTCAATAAAGCGCCATTTTTTTTACTACCAATATTTTGATGTAGGTAGCCTATACCTGCTGTAGTCAACCTAAAACCTACAGTAGTTTGACAAAAAACCAAAACAATACCAATCCTTGTCTTAGGACATTTTATTAAGCACATTTTTTGAATAACAGTAAGTTGATGACATGTTAAATATATAGTATAATCTGCTGGTTTTAAACATGCAGAATAATAATAAATACAGTTATGTAACAACCATAACATTACCCTTATGTCTTAGGACCTCTTTGATTATATTACCTACACTAAATGTTGACTAGTGACAACTATTAATTTGTTAGACAACTTTATTGTCAAACCATATGTTGCATACAAATGCATTCAACTGACTTATGACACTGCAGTATTGCTGTAGAGGACAAATAAAACACGAGACATGTGTTTAGGAAGAGTATAGTTTATTATTTTTGACCTGCAAACTTATCTAAACAAGACACACTTTCAGAACACAACACATTATAATGCGCGCGCTCATGAATATAACCCGCGGTTGTCTTGAGCGGTTGTCTTCTTTGCTCAACAGCTCTGAAAAACAAAGCATTACAACAGCCAGACATCCAGTTAAAACATAATAGTTACCATGGTTTCTATTTAAACTATAGTAAACTTAAAGTTTGAAACTATAGTTTAAAATAGACGATGAGTGGGCCTCGCTGCTCCCACTCATTATAACCCTCGCAGCGAGGTCCCACTACCGGCCTCCCGTGTTTCCCTGAGGGTCTTTAGGGCTTGTTTTGTTCCCTGCCTAGGGCTCAAAAGCCGCCTCGCCCCAGGGAGTGAACGAGTTAACCGGGCGCCAGTCCGTGCCAGTATTCACTGGATGTTGATCGGCGGCGGCACATTTTGAGCAACAAACACCGCAAGGAACTACAGCACAGACGGGTCTGAGTGAAGCTTCACGAAGCGGACTTCGTGAGATTGGCGTGGCTCCACTCGTACCGTCAGGTAAACTCACCTTGGTCAAGTACAAACAGCAACACCAAGCGAACTGACAATGCAGAGAGAAAACCGACGAGCTTTATAGGAACACAGATGCAAATTTTACAATGCCACGTCACCGCTTGTTGTGAGTTTCGTTGTCATGGTGAGCGCTGAAGAGGGCTCACCTCATTGGACCATACAAACTCGGGAGTCTGCGTCACGGTGAGTTCTGCTGTAGACAAAAACATATTAAATGTAATTCATATTCTGTATTGTAAACAAATGTTGCTACAAACTTGTCAACAGTTTTTTTGCAAAAAAAAAAAAAAATTATATTTTTTTACATTTTTGGTGCTGTGTAATATTCTGGGATGCAGTAGAATATGGAGACAGATGAATATAATTGGGTATATGCCAAGCTAGTGTTGTTTTCATACTTAAAAACTTCCGGTGACCGGTTAGTGTTTTTTTCCCATTTTAGACGGCTCCTTTTACAGCATCGATGTTGTAATGTAATTAAAATACATTCAGTTTAATAAACTTTAGCATTCATTTAGTTGTTCAAGCCTAAAATATGACAAAAGGTCTTTTACTCGCACTCGCCCGTCTTAATCGGCAGGCTAGCGCAGAAGCTCGATTGAATATAGGCTACTGAGGTAACATAAATGCTAATATTAAAAAGACATAGCGGGGACAAATGTAATTTAATGCAGTGCTTCTTGTACAATCTGAGACCCACTTTATATCGGATATAACTCAGCCAGTGGAGATCGCTAATTTTTTTTTTTTTAAAAGACCTTAAACCGTTGGATATATATATCAATGACCCGGTTTCATTGATTTTGGGTATACATAATGGACGCATTTTTTCATCAGCTGATAGAAAATTGCATAATATTAATAATAATAATAATAATAAAAATAATAGTAGAGGTATAATAATACCTTTGCCGCCAGAAAAAAATATTTTACTTTATTGGATTAGTTATAAATCTCCATCACGTAAATGTTGGCACAAGATCATTTTTGAGTTAATTCCTCTGGAACATCCTACCTATTTTTTACACGAACAAACTGAAAAATTGTTCAAAGTTTGGACTCCATATTTTAATTATTTGGAACCTGGTCTTTACACTGTAAAAAATAATACCCCATATCTACTCAATAAATTTGAGGTAACAGATTACCAGCATTATTATTATTTATCAATTAAATTTAACATATATGTATTGAGTAACAATTAATCAAATTAGCTTATTTAAAATTAGGCATTTGAATTGAGTAACCACAAAAAGTACTTAAAGAAATTAACAAATAAAAAAATATATATTAATTTAATTAAACAGAAAAACCGACACGATGTTAATGAAATCTACTCAATGTTTTTATTAAGATTTAACATAAAATGTGTGGAGCCTGGTCAGCAGCTCTAGAAAATAATACTTTATGTCTACGCAATAAAATTGAAGTAAGAGATTACAAGCAATAATATTAATTAAATTCAACAAGTATGGATTGAGTAAAATTTAATTAAATTTAGCAAAAAATTTGTGGAGCCTGTTCAGCAGTGTGGAGCCACAAAACAGATTAACAACAATCTCATAATAGACAATACATCATATAATACACAATAAAACATGTGCATTTAAACAAACTGATCATCTTAACAAGGACTTTGATAATCTTTTTTTAAACAGCAGTTTCAAACAACTGGACATATAACAATATTGTTTAAAACAAAACACTTAAAGTGAAATGTATCTGATTTAATGCATGAAACCCTATTATGCTAAAAATGCATATTGTAACTATTGTTATCTGAAAAATAAGCAGTGTTATTATCCTCTCTTTCTGATCAGTTTAATGTGGGGTGATCCTGTTTTATATGTAATCTGAGCTTCTTCTTCTTTTTTTTTTTTTTTGGTGGTGTAAGTTTTCTTTGTGTATCTTTTTGATGATGTTTTATGTCTGTTTTGTCGTGAAAATCCAATAAATGTAATTGCTTTTTTTTTTTAACTCTCTGGAAGGTCTTCCATGATCTACAGCAGTGGTTCTCAAAGTGGGCGTCGGGACCCCTTGAGGGGTCGCGGAACAATGAAGGGGGGTCGCCTGGTGATTTCCAAAAATCTACTTATTATTATTAGGCCATAAGACTTACCATATTTTATCCATAACCAACTGAAGAGAAAAAAAACAGTCGTTTATAGTTACTATAGTAGCTTATTTACTAGTTCTATTGGATTGCGACCCCTGGGGTAATTACATTATATTAAAGACAATAGCGTCAGATGCAGCAGATTGATTTTATAACACCAGGTTAAACTTTCTGGCCCATTTACAGCACTCACATACAAAATAAAAATTAAACGAAGAATAGACTTTGGTCTATTGGTGTGTGTGTGTGCGCCATTGCATGCAAGTTTTCTGTATTTATAACCACCTCAGAGGATATTGGGGGTCGCGAGTCACTGGTATTGTTATTTTAGGGGTCGCGTGCTGAAAAGTTTGGGAACAGCACCCTCAAAATCATCTTTATCATCAACAAGTACAATGTCTAATTTTTCAACAGGGTCGAATCGACGTCGTTTGAATACTTGGATGTTCCCATTTAAAAAAAAAATGTATTTGGTTGCTGGTGTGAATGGTAGGAAAGTTTACCTTTGCTTTAAAATGATCTGTAGATTAGTTCTGTAAAGTAAAAAATAAAGTAAAAGTTAAAATAAATGCGTAAATGACCTGCTGTAGCAGTAATACAGAAGTATACACTCGCCAGCCACTTTATTAGGTGGCCAACTGTCCAACTGCTCATTAACGCAAATTTCTAATCAGCCAATCACATGGCAGCAACTCAATGCATTTAGGTATGGTCAAGACCAGGGTTGTCAAACTCAATTCCTGGAGGACTGCAGCCCTGCAGAGTTTAGTTCCAGCCCTATCTGTGAGTAAACAAGATTAAAGTCATCAATTTGTTTGATCAGGTGTGTTTAAGACTAAGACATAGTACAAATGCAAATCATGAACATTGCACATTCAAAGCTAAACAATACAAACGACCCTGCCACTATTTCAGCTCTGAGAATACACAATCACTGCCTGAACCTCTAAAATGTGAGCGCTCGAATCATTCATGCTTCCCTTTTTTAGCTGTGCAGCATAATTAACCCATTTTTAAATGACTCTTTGCTAGTATACGTTTTATTAGCTGCCAACTGGAAGTCACTTTAAGAAAAGAAATACATTATAAATTAATATATGCATATAAACAGTAAGGCTTTCTTAAGTTTGATTGATTGTATTCATCTCAAAGTTAATCAGCAGATAAAATTAGTCACTTCCTAAGCCAAGACTACTAAATCATAAGAGAGATCGTTTTAGCACACACTTGTTCTATTTTTCTTTCGCTGCATATTTTTAGGTTGAAACATAAATATGGAACTTTTGCTAATATTAATATAGCAAATAACAACCCAAAAAGTAACAAAATTGTTTATTGTAAAAGTAAAACTAGTTGTTATTTTAGATTTGAGCTGAGGCACACAGCTTTATGAATAAAAACAATATACTCTCATCGGCCACTGTATTAGCTACACCTTATTAGTACCGGGTTGGACCCCCTTTTGCCTTCAGAACTGCCTAATCCTTTGTGGCATACATTAAACAAGGTAATTCCTTAAGATTTTGCTCCGTATTGACATGATAGCATCACGCAGTTGCTGCAGATTTGTTGGCTGCACATACATAATGCGAATCTCCCATTCCACCGCATCCCAAAGGTGCTCTATTGGATTTAGTTCTGGTGACTGTGGAGGCCATTTGAGTACAGTGAAATAAGGGTCATAAAGGAAGGGACATGGGCAGCAACAATACTCAGGTAGGCTGTGGCGTTGACACAATGCTTAATTGTTACCAAAGAGCCCAAGGTGTGCCAACAAAATATCGTCTACACCATTACACCACCAGCCTGAACCATTGATACAAGGCCGGATGGATCCATGCTTTCATGTTGTTGATGCCAAATTCTGACCCTACCACCCGAATGTCACAGCAGAAATTGAGACTCATCAAACCAGGCAACGTTGTTCCAATCTTCTATTGTCCAATTTTGGTGAGTCTGTGCTAATTGTATAGCCTCAGTTTCTTGCTCTTAGCTGACAGGAGTGGGACACGGTGTAATCTTCTGCTGCTGTAGCCCATCCGCTTCAAGGCTGGACGTGTTGTGCATTCAGAGATGCTCTTCTGCATACCTCGGTTGTGGTTATTTGAGTTACTGTTGCCTGTCTATCAGCTGAAACCAGATCTAGCCATTCTTCTCTGACCACAGTCATCAACTAGGCATTTTTTAGATCCTCATTTCATAAAACATGATAGAAAATGGTGTTATGTAGAATTTAAAGGTATAATTTATACTTCTAGGTATTTATTTGGGGGCCCTCAGATTTTCTTGGGGCCCAAGTGGCTGCTTACGCTGCTTAAATGCACTCCTGATTATACATAATACATTACAAGGTCTTGAGCATTTGTCAACCACATAACTGCTTTAAAAGTGTTTCCTTGTCCTGTTTTAAAAACACATTTTTAAAACCTTATCAAACACACAGCATTTACATCTCCAGCATGTTGATTCTCTAAGCATGAAGAGGATGGTTCAGATAAGAGTGGCATCTGATATCCTGGTGCACCCGAAACAGAATAGGGAGACTGTAATTTGCTGTCAACAGATATTCTGAGAGATTTTGTAGAAGTTAGTTGGGGTATGAATCAAATGTAATGCAGGGTAGATCATAGGGAATGCAAAATGGTAGGAGATGCACATAAGAAGCAATATATGCTGCCCTCATGCGGCAGGGAGTGGAAACACAACCACTGTCTCAAGCCTATTCAGGTGAAGAAAATAATCACAGTAACCTCCGGTAAGCAAAACTTCACTGCCTGCATACTTATAAAAGCTGTCACAAACATTACATTTAAATTATTTGGAGAATAAAATAGGCCATGTTGACAATCAAACCTGGGAGCGAACTCTTTAAAATAGTACTGTAAAAAAATATCTGCGCCTCTATTCAAGTGGCTCATGCTTTCCATTTATTTACATTTTCTATTGCATTATGGGACCTTGATTTATGCTCATTTTAAAATTCAATTAATATTTATTTTAAAATATTAAAATAAAATAAAAAGTTTAAATATAGTTGATATATGGGGGCTCATGTAAACCCAAATTGACTCATAATTGGGTGGTAATGAACTGTCAGGATGTTTTGTTTTCATGTACTGTAGACTTGTTTTTTTTCTTATAAAATATATAGTTTCAAATATTATCTACATTAAAAGTTGGCAAAATAGAGATCAAGATGTCAATGCAATGCGAAAGTGTAGATAAATCACAGTATGGGCATCTGTAAATAAAAAAAAAAAAAAATGTTTATTGCATATGTAAGGAAGTTCTTGCAATGTCCAAATATAATACGCAAGCAAAATAACAGGAAACCAAAAAGGACATTCTGGAATTTTTTATGACTACAGACAGTCGGGACCTCAGTTTAATGTATCAACCCAATCCAGTGTTTAGTTTTTAAACGAATCATTTCTGGAAGAAAACCAGCAAACAAAAGCCGCTGTGATTGATGCTTTCAGTTTTTTCCAGAACTCATTTTAAGACTTCAACTTTTAACTCTGAAAGATCCTGTAGGGTGTTTAATGAAATCATGAGATTATATGCTTGATAAGATAAGCATAGGTGCTTTGGGTCACTCTGTCACTCGAGCAATCCTGTAATTGTTTCACAAAGCCTTTAAACGGTCACGAAACACCAAAACACATTTTTTGAGATGTTGACAGTTGTATATGTGTCCCACACTGCTAAAAACACTATTTAGACACTTATATTACACTAAAGTGAAAATTGGTTGTTTTTGCGTAATTTCGAGCAATTTCGTACTTCCAGTTTGAAACTAATTTTTGAAGCTGCGTCATGGCCATGAGATCTTAGCGTGTGTTCCAGCGTGTAGACTGGACGTCTGTACCTGGGAGTGTCTTATTACGTCGTTGAGTGCGTTGCATTCATTCAAGAGTAAGACTTGGTTCAAACCAATCAGCGCTCTATTGTGCATGCGGTGCAACTTCATTAATATTTATGACCGCTTGCAAGACTGCTTTTACCCGTTACAGTGTTCAGACGGCAGAGAGACAACATGTTGTGTTGCCAAGCGGGAGAACAAGAATTGTTGAGATACGGGTCGTCAGTGTTGCTTTTATAATCTGCTGCAGTGCAGGTTTTGTTTTCATTTTCCCTCTATGAGAGCACAGCTGGACTCACATGTGGATCAGTGCACGCGACATGCAACAAAAATACGTGTCTAAGCAACATTTTTTACCCGAGAGCTTTTCTTATCTGGAAATGGTGAATCTGGATTTGCGGCTCGTCTCCTTTTAATAAAGACTCCAGTTGGTGTTGATTGTTCTGTCTCTACAGATTTGGTAAAGGAGTGGTTTGTTTGTTTCTTCAGAGGCAAAGTTAGTTGGTATGGTCAATAGTACTCTTTCAGTGTTTAAAGACAGACCTTAGTCAAATGATTTCTAAGTTACTAAAGTTTACAGTACGTTAATATCACTACAATATTATGGACTGAAAAATCCGCTCTAAATGCTGCTCTCAGAGTGTAAACAACACAATCAAACTACCGTCCTGTAGGATTTGTTACATTTTGTGACAGGACGGCTTTCTAACGCTACCCACCGAGTGAATCCAAGTTACAGAGAAATACGGAGGGGTTTTTTCTCTCATTTGCCCAGCGGGATCAAACATTGCATGAAAAATACATGCTTCCAGCAATTCCTCAAAACAAATATCTTGTTTGTCACGAGGGGCATAAATGAAATTCCTGAATGAAAGAGCCAAACTGCAGTTAAAGTCCACCATTTAATAATTTGGCAAATAATTTGATTACTGAAGTCCATTTTAACACAGTCACTGTCTTTCTGCCCTGCGTCTGTGTGTTTGTTTTGCTTCTGTGAAAATCAGCGTGTGCCCAAACCGACACTCCCATTTTTATGCAAATTTTTACAGACCTTCCCTCATTCCCTCCTTTGACACTTCCCCCTAAACCGAGCTTAACACGCCTAGTTTCCTGACTTTTTCCAAAGTAGAGTTGTGAAAAAACCCTGCTGAAACAAGGGGGGTTCATGGCCCTATAAAGGTGCAGTATGTAAGTTTGACACCCAGTGCTTGAACAACGTATTGCACTCCTGGATCAAAACGAACGCAAGGCTGCCAGAGTACAGGAGCAAGTGATTTAGGTCTTTTTTTAAATAAAAGCAACGGCACCCGATAGAAGGAATATTTTCCATATTAAAAGGAGTTTTCGTCCTAACCAACACCTCGGATTAATATATAGGTACAGCTTCTATTTCTTACAGCCTGACTGTGTGTGAATGAGAGTGTATGGTTGTTTCCCAGCTTTGATGAGTTTGTAGATTCTCAAAGCTGAATTGCAGCAAAAAGGGCAACCACCAACATAAAAAACATATCCCAGAGTAATTAAACCGCTGTGGTGACCCCTGATAAAGCAGGAACAGTCTAAAGAAAGTGAGTGGGTTTCTTTAGGGAAGGAGGGTGTTTGTTGGACCTGTGGTGCAGACTAATTTAAACAAACCAGGGATGTTATTTACAAAGCAATCTTTAGTAGTAAAAGTGAGCTGTTCTACCATTTGTAAACAGGAGTTAATCTTGAAATTCGGAAATGAAACACGCAAGCCTAAGTTGACGTAGTTGGTTAATAAATTTGATTTCCATTGATAATTTTTTTGTGATTCTGCTGTCAGCACATTTACCTATGTAAAGAACAAAATTATTTAATACGATTATTTCATTCATTCAGATCTGGGATGTGTTATTGACCTGATTTTTTAATCAGATTATTATATTATTTTTAATTATGATTAAGAAAATGCATGTAGAAATACAGCAACACCATGAATGATAAACCAACCTGTTTATTAAACCATCATATAGGAATGTAGACAGAGCATTAGGGAATTTGAGAAAGACAATGAGCTGGATGCATTTTTGTTTAAAGGCATAAAAGAAATGAAAGAAATAACATTGGGGTGCACCATAGGAGACATATAAATTAAAACTGGGTATTATTTCAGGCGCTGGGGGCGTACTGCATGACAAGCCTGTCAAATTCATTCTCCTGCGGAAACATAATTGAGTTCTTCAGTTATTAAAACAATCCCCTCACAATAGGTTCTCATATACAAACAGAACAAGGTCCCAGAACACATTAAAAAACCTTACCTTAGCAAGATAATCCTTAATAAAAGGATGCGACTTGTGTGCATCTTTCAGTTGAGACAAATATCGATTTGTAACCTGTGGAGAAATAAGCACAAAATTATGGTGATTCCTTAAGAGTAAAAAATGAATCTTTCAGATACAAGTCACATTTTTTAATCAAAAACTTACATTCAAACACTTTTGGAATTTGTGTGCTATGAAAGAGAGACCCTGATGATTTCAGTTAAGCTTTAAATTAATTAGTTTAGGCTATATATATATATATATATATATATATATATATATATATATATATATATATATATATATATATATATATATATATATATATATATATATATATATATATATATATATAGTGAGGAAAACTAAAAAGTTATGCTTGTAAAGATTTTTCCCTGTCTTAATTTTTGTTAGATAAATTATTTTTATGCATTTCCATATATTTTATTTATATTATTTTATATATCTATACTCAAAACACAAAAACAAAGAAAAATGTTATAAATGTATGTGCTTCTTGATATAATCTCATGCCCAACTGTACTTTTCAATCAGTTGAATGATTGGAATGTGCCAGTTGCAGGAATGTTGTGCTGACAATGGTTTGATTATATTATTAACAGGATTCTAACAAACAAACCGTTTAGACCAATGATTAAAGACAATGCATCATCATGTGTTTGTATGTCTGTATATAAACTGGCCTCGAAGGACTGCCCTTTCAGCAACCAGAATGGACCCTCTTGTGTTTCTTCTGTATTGTTTTCTTGGAATAATGTCTTGGAATAATTTTTGATCCTGACAACCATTTCTGAATAAAACTATCCAACATGGTTTGTATACAATACCTCTTACACACCTTTAGGATTTTTTTCATTATATGCAATTTTCACCAAGAGCATTTTGTATAGTAAGGTATGATTTGCTTTCCAGGAAAACAGTAAATTCCCAAAGCAGGGAAAATAAGTATTGTCACCATTTTTCTCAGAAAACACATTTCTATAGATCCAATTGACTTGAAATGGTCCCTGGATTTTTGTAACAACCAAAGAAATTCATGTATGCAAAGAAAAAAATCTGATTAGTTTACAAAATAAGTTATGCGTAATAAAAATGAAATGACGCACGGAAAAAATATTGAACACATGAAGAAAGAGAGGTGCAACAAGGCAGTGAAAGCCCAGACAGCAGCTGAAATCTCTCAGTAGTTATTCAGCAACCATCTGCCCTTCATCATTGTAAATTAATATTAGTCCAACATCTACATTATCAGGATGAGATGATGATGATGAAACCAGAGTGGACATTTCAGCAAAACAATGATCCAAAACAGCCCAGAAATCTCTCAAATGCTTTTAGAGGACAATAAAGCTATAGAATGGCCCAACCAATCACCTGACTTCAATCCAATAGAAAATACAAATTTAAAGATCAGATTTGATAGACGAGACTCACAGAACCATAAGATTTTTACACCTTGTTGAAATCTGTGAAAAACTCACAGCTAAACTCATGTGACTTCATTCTCCACATAAGAGGCATCTTTAAACTTCTATCACTAAAAAGCCTTTTATATAAAGTAATAAATACATTTATTAATTTGTTTTATTTAAATGTTTGTATTGTTTGGGTTTTTACCAAAATTGGGTTCAAATCCATGTCAACAGCTCCTTTGGAAATGTTATTCCCAGGAAAAAAACATGACGTGTTCAATACTTATTTTCCCCGCTGTACATCTGCAGAGGAATTCCTTAGACAAGGACAATGATATTTATTTGTATTTTTACCTCAAATGGTTTGCCCATATGTTGTGTCAACACAATGAGGTTAATGAGTGTCTCCGGATGGCCACTGTCCTGTAGAAGATGAACAAATAATGACATTAGACAGCAGTTCAAAATGAATCCATGTCAGCTCACTAAATAATTGATATACAGAAACTTGACGAATTCTGGCAAATTCAAGCAAAAATGCTAGTTCTTCCTCGAAGACAGCTAACTTACTGCATCATCAGCATAAGAGATTAATAAGATACAAAAATGACCTGAACAAGTAGGATGACAGTAACTTTGCAATATAAACATGTGATTAAGCTGAACTTAAAGGGATAGTTCACTTAAAAATGAATTTGCTCACTATTTACTAATCCCTGTGTGGTTCCAAACCTTTATTAGTTTCTTTGTCCACAAAAGATATTTTGAAAAAGGCAAAAAAAAAAAAAAAAAGATATATATACATATATTTATAAAAAAAATAAAAAATAAAAAAAAAACAGAACCCATTGATATCCATAGTAGGAAAAAGAAATGCCATCGAAATCAATGGTTACAGGTTTCCAGCTCTCTTCAAAATAACTTGTTTTGTGTTTAACATAAGTCAAAAGGTTTTGGAACAAGTGAAGGGTTAGTAAACAAGAGAATTAACAGTTTATTGTGATGATAATAGTGATATTTTAATCTTCTGCAAATGAATGTCATCCCAAAATTAACGTCAAGTGGGTTCTTGCACAATGAGTCCAAAATGTTGTTGGTCTTTTCATGTTTGTTAGTGAGTTCCAGCTTTCTGTCAAAGTGCTTTGTTATTAGGGATGCAACGATTATAGATTTTGGTTGTACGATTATAGTCTGAGAAATAATGACGGTTATCACGGATATTATGCATTAATTCATTTTAAAACACTACTAGTAAAATCGGATGAAAACATCTTATATTTTTTTCAGTGTTATTTATTGCTGCTCAGTAACCACATAATACGGCACAAAATAATATTGAAAACAAATAATAGTCCATTTCTCTCTTTGTGCTTAAATATAAGTCAAATTTTTGACATTTAAACATACATAATTTTTACACTGTAAATAAATGACAGAACAATGAAAAAATAAATATTAAGAATAGTATTTGTCTAATGCAGAGCTTGAAATAAACTTAAGGGAGCACCATAAAAATTTGGGAGCACCCACCAAAAATGAGCACCACCGCAAATTGTATTTTACAGATTTAATGTATTTTAAAATAACATCAATCAGGACTAACAAAAACCAGAAACAATTAACTAATTCTGTTATCACTTATTGATATTTGTGCAATAATTCCAAAATTAATGTCCAATAATGATAAAATATTAATGATGATGACAATGACAATATAAACAATAAATAACATTATCATGCTGCCTTGAATGTGCTTGAATGTGAATTATGTGCTATAAAATCTCCTGCTATTACTTTGAGAAAAAAAAAAATTATGTTGTGCATCAAACAAAAATGAAGCACTGCAGTATACATTTTGTAACGTTACTATTGTTTTTATACGCATGTCAATATGATACCAGAAAGATCAGACAAAGGAAAGAAAGAAGTTTCACTTCTTTTAAGTTACTCTTTAAAGGTTTTGGTTTCAGTTTGTGTAATTTAAAACGCTCAGTGTTGTTGTTTTTTCTGTGTTTGTGGAGAAAAAGCAGCCGAGTCAGACGGCCCAATATATAAGCAGAGCAAAGCAGCATTCCCGCGATAATCACCTGTACAGTACCGTTCATTTTCATGAGCCGAAGTTTCAGTATAAACTTAGTAAAGTCAAGCTTCTTTAGCAAAGATCTGTACGCTGTTAGACATTTAGCGTCTATTTGCACTGAATAGTGAGCAGTGAATGCCACGCATGGAGATTCGGGCCATTAGACAGCCGATCCACTCAGTGTCTTTCTGCACTCTCTCCAAAAAACACTCAATTAATCTCGGTTGGCAGATCAATATTCTATGCATGTTTGCAAACCTGTGCTTCTTTCTCAAACTTCAGCCGTTTGCAGTTCCCGCGGTCACAGAAGCCCCATCGTAACTAGTGCACCAGAAAAGCGTGAGCGCATGGCGTTGCGTGCGCATCCATCCATTGGAAATTAACTTGCACGAGCTTGCCTCAGTTAACAGCCTCAGTCTCGGTGTATAAACTAGTACACAGTTTGCATAACTTTTAGTTGCAGAAACGCAGTGTTGAGAAGCCTTTACGATTAATTAACTGTGACGAATCTCTATTTGTTATACGACAAAAGTATCAAATCAGACACCATTCAAGATTTTGACATTTGATTATACTGTATTTGATTGCCACTGATGCAAAAAAAAAAGAAAGAAAATGAACCAGACCAAACTAAATTATGATTAATTAAAATTTCAGCGGCACGGTGCAAATGTGATTCACACAAAAATTCAGACAAGAATTTTGTACTGTATTTAATTTTAACTGAAAGTACCTAACATGTTCAGTGTGATGCAATTTTGACGAACAGTCAAAGAGCTAATGTGCAAAACAAATGAACAGAACTCATCAGACTCCAGAGTAAATTTTGACTATGGTCTAGGTTTGGGCTGAGGTTAGTGTGAAAGTCATTTTGAATTCAAGCAGTCAGTTTATACTTGTCAAAAACTGTGCAATGCAAATTCTAAGAAAACTTTTTGTTCCTAACAAAAATTCCTGACATTTGCTATTCTGAAATTAGGTCTCTTACTTTGTCCAGAGCATCCTGTAGAACTGACTCCGCCTCATCCCACTTGTTCTGAGCCATGTGACTGGCAGCCTGACCGTTTAGCAGAAGCAGTGTGGGCGAGTACTTGTCTGACATTTCCTGGAAGATATAAAATGCATCCTGCAACTTTTCTCCACCCTGGTGGAAGAAAAGAAAGACATTTTATTCACAAATGACAAGAATATACAGTAATGACACCACAAAAATATAGAGATTTTATAAGAAAACAAATTTATCTCACACAAAAGGCCAGAACACAAACACACCCTGCCAATCTTAAGGGATAATAGAAAATATTAACAATAATATTATATAAATAAATAATAAAATAATGATTGGGTATAAACAATACCAGAAATAGAATTTAGCATTAATCCCAATACCAAGTCAATCAGGAATTTACTAAAATAATTTGACATTGCCCTTCCCAAAAAATAATACATAAATAAGTAATTTTGAAAGTTTTGTCTGGCAATTTTAGTTGTCTCAGTTTGAAAGTCACCTGAACAATTCAAACACAACATAAATCAAATACGTTGTCACTTTCAGAGTCAAAATGATAAAAAGCAGTGTAAATAATTGATCGCATGTTGAAAACTGATTTGATTACCCTGCATACTCATAATGGCTCCTAGCATGTGCATTGAAACCATACAATATTATTATATTAGTGTTTCCTCTAGGATTTTATCCAGCTGTGGTGGCAGGCCTTTTTTACACAGATCTACCAACTGCCTATGGCGTTATTTCAATGACAAATGTCGTGAGTGCAGTATTACAAGTCGAGATCGCATTTATGTAATAGCCTACGAGCATGTGAATCTCTTTGCTTGCATGCCGATTTCCTCTGCTCATGCACAAAACTTCTTGCACGCCCCTCAAATATACGCTGCTCAAGCGCAGATCTTCTTGTGCGCTTTCAAATAAACGGTGCTGAAGTGCGATTTAGTGCGTTTATGTAGCGAGTTTGTCTCCAATATTTATTAGATTTGCAAGGAATATTTTTAAATGTCTCCAATAGACCTACAGAGCAGTATTAATGCGCCCTGAAGTAAAGTGAAACGGCTATACGTTGTGTTTGCTGGCCTCACGCATCACGCACCTGTCAATCAGTCAGCACATAATCTTAAAGGGTTAAACAAATGACGCACAGCACTACTACGGTTACAGAAAAGTTTACGCTGTTTTAATTAACTTACCTTTAAAAACGTTTTGGTGCGATTATCACCCGCTATTAAAAAAAAAAACAGGACTGAATGTTTTGAATGAAAAGCTGTAATGTAGCCGAGGCGGGATCAATTTTGGCGTGGCACCCCACCATGGAAGAATTAATGTAGCGGAAACCATGAATTATAAATCACGAGACACCCAAACACCAGAAAACACAAAAACTCATATTTACACAGAAAAATAACATCCATGTACAAGGCATTGTGCATGAATTTCAGTTAACAGAAACAGTTCTTAAAAAAGCTGCTTAACATCCAACGGCCAGCAACGTTATTTCAAAGAAAAAGTTGTTGCATTTTCATTTTTAATTGCATTTTAAACAAATTAATTATAGTAACGTGCACCAATTTATTGGTGACAAGAACCGTCTATTAAGAAAGTAAATCAACTTGAATACTCACAATCGCAAGGTTGACCCAGGCTGTAGCGAGTTGAGTCAAAGTAGCATCTTCATCTTGGTCTTGCATCTTCTTTAGCTCTTTTCTGTAAAGAGCAGATACACAACAGAAGAAAACACACTTAAAGGCAATTGACTGAAGACAAGTGTACGTTCTTGCAGGTGTAAGTGAGAAATTAAACTCCAAAATGTGGTGTCAACTAATAATTAAAAGGTAATCTTTATAATACATATGAAATGTTCACACAAAAACTCATGTTACAGGATATCCCGAATCCCCGAAAGCTTATCACTAGAAAAGCATCACAATACCTCACTGTTAAAAATGCTATGATTCCTCATATTTATTAATACTGGTTCTTTAAAACAATAGGGATAGATTAAAAAAAAAATAACTAAACATCGTTTTAGTTTTTTTAGGTACTTATTTGATTATAGTATTAGAACATATTAATAAGTTATCATATCAAAGTCATCATTTTGGAATTGTGATAACACTAAACCCTGATTTATACATGTGTGTCCTGTCTGCGTTGCTCTGCAATTACATTTCCAAAATGCTAGTAAGCAGTGGTGTTTCTAGATTCCAATGCGTCAAATTTCTTTACTAATGTTTTTAGTTTACACTGTGAATGTGCATGGTGCTACTGTAGATATAGCTCAAACTCTCATTCAAAAAAGAAAGAGATGGGAACAGAGAGATTTTCAACAAATCTAATCATAAAACAAACACAAAACAAAAGCATTTATCTAGAGGTGTTTTAGGCCCCGTTTACACTAATGCGTTTTAGTTTGAAAACGCATAAGTTTTGCTACGGTTACGCCAACCGTCCACACTACGCCGGAGTTCTCGAGCGCCGAAAACGGAGCGTTTCGAAAACGCTGGAGAGGCCGTTTTCATTCTGAAACGCTGCTGCTCCGTCTCAGTGTGGATGATGGAAAACGGAGACATCTGAAAACGGAGGCGGGGCTGCAGACGTTCGCCTCTCTGATTGGGGCTTTTCCTGAATATTAAGTAGCCTAACACACAGTTCAGTCCTGAATCTTCTCCGTGTAAGTTCAGACTTCGCAAGTTTGATCAAGGCTGCAGTCTCTTCTTCTCAGTTTGATATGAAAAAGCAGACTATACCGAGGACACGGGTAAATCTTCAAAGGGAACAGTGTACTTTATAACTTCATTCACATCACCCTGGCTTCGTTGTTTCACTTTCTCAACAATAAAATGTAAACATGATTTAAGGAACTGCCTATTTTCATTTTAATATTAGCAACTTAGACAGCAGACATGTTGAGGCGCCGTGCTGTATAAGATGAGCGTCATCTTCACTGTCTGGATATTTATAACAAAACGGAGCCGATAACAACTGCCTCCTTTCAATTTCAGTGAAAATACGAAACACAGCCTCTCTTTTGCTGAGTATCAGTTTTAAGAATCGATAATGGCCATTTTAAAAGTATAACATACAATAAGTTTATACATTATAGGAAATAAAGGCAAGCGATCAGTCAATATACAGAATGTACGTGGTTACATTAATCATTAACTTATCTTTGCGCTCAGCCAAAACACGTTACCTGAGAACAAGTAATAGATTCCAATGCCCAAAGTCAGGGAATATGTCGTTAGATAAAGACAACAAGATGAATGAAATATCCCGTTTAATAAATATAGTGAGATTAGATCCAGCGGGAGATGCTTGATGAGAAGTCCGACTAGCAGAGCTCTCATCTGGGTACATGGGCTGCAGCGCTTGCCCGAGAGCGTCTGTGTGGTCACGTGATGTGCGTTTTCAGCGTTTTGGTGTGGACGGAGAGCAGTTCAGAAACGCTGGGTAAAACGCGAGTGTGGACGCGGATCGTTTTCATTCTAAAACGCCGTTTTAAAACTAAAACATACTAGTGTAAACGGGGCCTTACAGAACTGGTTAAACATTTCCACAGCTCTTGGCTCCGCCTAAATTTATTACCTTTACCAAGCAGACCAATCACAGATCTAGTTCTATGCATAATCACAATATGTAGGGAATTTTTTTTTTTTAAGGTGCAAATCAGGGCTCTTTTCTTTGTACCACACTTAAACAATCTTAGTTCTAATATGATCTGGCAGACCCTGGATCTTGTAAGCTTGATAAATGATCTTTGGCTAATTTGGTTCTTCAAACAAGTTCAAGAATCAGACTAAAATGTCGGAATGAACGGATCTAAGATCGCTACATGTGTTGTGAAAGAGTTTTATCGAAATCATGATCAGCAATGCAACGATTGGCAGATGGCACAGCAGAATGATGACGTCATATGATTAATCTTTAATATCCATGTGAACAAAATTACATAAAACCCACTGTGAACAGTTTAAATATGTCTGCAATTTTGTGAAGCACCAAATCACTGGCACATACAGTAGCTATTAAAATCTGTGTATGACACCCATAAATTATTATTTAAAAAAAAAAAACAAGAATATTGGCCATGTCTATTATCATATGCTCTGAGAAATGGTACAAGAGCTGGGTTGGCACCTTTTAATCACCTGTTTCCATTGAGAGGTACGGTATGGTATGCTTTTATGTCCGTTTCCACAATCAAAAGCTACCAAAAAGCAAACTGTACTGTAGCACTTTTTGGGTACCATTTCCAAATTGTACCAAGCACAACAAAAGGGTACCAAAAGGAGATTGACGCTCAGCTGAACACTATTGGTTTACAGAGAAACTTTTGGACTATTATGAACTCGGCATGACGGAATTACTTCTTAACAAAATATAAACTTTACATGTGCTGATGAAGAATAAAGATTTGTACTGACCTTCCTGTATATGTTTTGTATCGTTTATAAACCAAAAAAAGGCCTAAATGTATGTTTCATGTTTTTTTTGTTATTGTTAACATTTCAGAGACTGCAAGTGTGAAATGTGTGATGAAACGTGTTCATAAATGTTTTATTTTATTTATATATATATATATATATATATATATATATATATATATATATATATATATATATATATATATATATATATATAAAAAAGGGCAGACGTTGCAGTAGGCTGCTTCGCATTTTCATTGATCTGCAGCTATATTCAAATCCTGTTCATAAAAAAAGGTTAGCAATTAACATTTTTACATAAGTATTTATGTATATAAAGCATTTGTTTAAGTTAATAAAAAGTGCTTCTCATACGATATGAAAAGTTCAAGTGACAATGACGTCGACTGCAGCTGTCTGTAGAGCACTATACCTACCAAAAGGGTTCCATCAGTACCATTTGGCCAAGGAGACCCAAGCCTGATAACCCGTACCGAACCGTACTGTACCACTCAGTGTAAACGAGGCATTAAAGTACACTTTTGTATCTAAAAGTCCATATTGTTATCTTAGAAAATTAGTCTATATGTCTACATAGTCACTAATAAATGTTTTCTTGAAAGCCCATGAGGACCACTTCTGTAATGGTTTTGTATCTCTTTTTCTGAGTGTAGATTACTAAACTTTATTTTTTATTTAAATATTTAATACATTTTTACACTTTTCTCAAAATGAATACAGTATATATAACCTATAGGATACAAGAAAGTGTCAGCAGTTGGTTCATTCTGTACTTTTAGCTGACCATGCAAAGGCACTCGATGCATAAGAAAAACACACAAAGCTAAATATCAAATAAAAATCACCTTGCCATATCAACTCTGTCCAACTTTAGTAGAATCTGGACAGTCATGGCCATGCTATAAGAAAAATACAAAACAACCAATATAGAGATTAGTAATTCAACTCAATTTGAGATTATCTAAACAATATTTGAATAATTCTCTGTTTGACAGGCTGGACTCACCACTCCAGACTCTCTCCCTGATGCAGAGTACGTAATGCCGCATCTGTGTTCATTTCATGCAAGTAGATGGAAGCCGCCATCAGCAGGAAGGTGGTGTTGGAAACATCGACACTCTTAGATATCTTTTTATCCAGGTCTGCTACTATTGCATCCCTAAAAAAGCATTGCGCCATCAGAACAAACTGCTAAATTCATTTTTACTGCATACATTTAGGTTTTAAGCAGGGTTGCACAATATTGGAATAAACTAACATCGCAATTAAGTTTTTCAGCTATTTATAATACGATGTGGAAAGAAATCAAACTTTTAGATTGTTTGGGATCACTTTGTCGAGCAGTGCATCTGCAGAAAATGTAAGAAGCCAATTACAAGCACAGAAAAATTCAATAAAACAGGGGTCACCAATCTCGTTCCTGGAGGTCCGGTGTCCTGCAGGGTTTGGCTCCAACTTGTCTCAACACACCTGCCTGGGTGTTTCAAGTATACCTAGTAAGACCTTGATAAGCTTGTTTAGGTGTGTTTGATTAGGGTTGGAGCTAAAATCTGCAGGACACCGGACCTCCAGGAACAAGTTTGGTGATCCCTGCAATAGAGTAACAATACAAATCAAATGTACATTAATTTATGGTCTACTAGACAGTCTAAGGCCGTACTCACACTAGGTACAGTTGCCTTGAACCGGGCCAAAGCACGCTTGTCCCCCCTCCCGTCTCCCCCGACGGCCCGCGCTCACACCATATCGGGCCTCGGCACGCTTACGTCATCGCTGCTGCTCTGTTTAGTGAAGCGCTCTCTATGGCAAGCCTTTTTAGCATTTAAATCTTTGTTTTGACTCCATAAATATATTTAGAGATATCTCTAAGTATATTTTGACTAGTCATAATTATAATTCGACTAGTCAGAATAACAATTAGAGATATCTGCAATTGCAATTGTACTAGTACGAAATCAGATTGGAGATATCTGCAAATATATTATGACTAGTCGTATTCCTCCATTGACTTCCATTGAAAAATATTTGCAGATATCTCTAAATGAGTTTTGACTAGTCACAATTGTAATTAGAGATATCTCTAACTGAGTTTTTACTAGTCATAATACATTTGGAGATGTCTTTAATTCGTCATATTTAGAGATATTTACAAATATATTTGAAGATATCTCTAATTAATTTACTAATAGTCGAATTACAGTTGTAGATATCTTGAATTGGATTTTTGACAAGTCAAAACTCAGTTAGAGATATCTGCAAATATTTTTCAATGGAAGTCAATGGAGGAATATGACTAGTCATAATATATTTGCAGATATCTCCAATCTGATTTCATACTTGTACAATTGTAATTGCAGATATCTCTAATTGTCATTCTGACTAGTCGAATTATAATTATGACTAGTCAAAATATAATTAGAGATATCTCTAAATATATTTATGGAGTCAGAACAAGGTTTAAATGCTAAAACGGCTTGCCATACGCTCTCACTCAGTAGCACAGTGTAGAGTTCTCTAGTTATATCCTTTCAGTCGTTTGTTATGCAGTGACATGCAGTCAAATATTTCGCCAAACAGTCCTCAGGGATGCGGTGACACGCAGTCAGATATTTCACCGAACAGATCCGCCACTTTTGGCGCTCATAAACAATCATTAAGCTCTCGTGCTGCAGGAATGAGGAGGTCTGCTGAAGGCGCGCAGCTGTCATGCTCACAGCATGTTTGCACAGTTTGCGTCTTTAATAAACTATGGCAGTTTGCGATCACTGAACAGTAAGAATGATTAATAAATCCATATGAAACAGCCCCTTAAAGTCACGTCTCGCTTTCGGTTTCGGGCTTTGGCGCGTTTTGCGCTCACACACAAGCGTACCGCGCCAAAGCCCAAGTGTACCGCGCTCAGGCACAGCTCTTCCAACCGGGCCAGGGCCGGCCAAGTGAACCGTGCTTGAGCCCGATTCAGTGCACTCACACTTCTCAAACGATCCGGGAAACAGACCTGGGCACGGTACGGATGGCATAGTGTGAGTAGGCCCTAAGGTACAGAAATGTAATAACGAAACGTAAAATAACACTATAGTTTATCATATAAAAAAAATACAATTCATTTTTGATAAAGCTACAAAATGCTATTTCGTGTGACTGAATGCTTGAAATGCTCACACATACAACTGATCAACTTTTAGTCTATTACGGTTAAAGTTTAGGATTACTCAATGATAATCCTGACTCTATCGCACATGCTGTAATGAGTATATGTTGATGCTGAAACAATATATTGTGCAGCCTTATGTTTAATCTGTTCATAATCTAAAATAGGGCTGCCCGATATTGGAAAGATTTGACAGTACGAACTTCTTTTGATGTGATGTAAATTGCAATATGAATGCATATAGTTAGCTTTATTTGGAAAGATTTCATTTATTGAGATCAACAGGGACTATACAGTGCATCTGCATAAATTATAATAAATTACAAGGAAACAAATAAATCAACAGTGCTTTAGAAAGCCCAGACAACCATTGTAGAAATTGAACAATCAAATGTAAAATATCATAGTCAACATTCGATACATAATAATAAATTATATTCAATAATATTTTTTAATCATTGTTAAATAATCTAATCCTGCGATGTGACTATTGCAAATACACACATTGCGATATCGATGCTCAAACGATATATTGTTCAGCCCTAATTTAAAATAATGAATCACAAACATGACAGCTTAATTGTACAAACCTCTTCCCTTCACTGGACAGGTACTCGGCAAACATTCGGACAGCCTGCAGCTCCTCAGTAGAACTGGGCTTTATGTCATCCAGTACCACACCATACTTCCTCTGAGAAAACAACAAAAATTGTCTTTATTAACATTGAATTATTGATTTTCATTCGCAAACTAGTCTGGGGTACCAGTTAGAAGTTTTAAAAGAGTTAATAGGTGCAGTAGGTGATTGCCTTTAGAAACATTTTTGTTGTGCTAGTTGAAAGTCCCTTCACTTACCAATAATAAGGATAAAAAAAAATTATCTAAATGTATTTATACAGTTGAAGTCAGAATTATTAGCACCCCCTTTGAATTTTCTTTTTAAAATATTTACTAAATTATGTTTAACAGAGCAATGAATTTTTCACAGTGTGTCTGATAATATTTTTTTTTCTGAAGAAAGTCTTTTTTGTTTTATTTCGGCTAGAATAAATGCAGTTTTTAATTTTTTAAAAGCCATTTTAGGGGTAAAATTACTGGCCCCTTAAAGCTATTTTTTCCATAGTCTACAGAACAAACCATCATTATACATTAGCGCCTATAATTTAATGTTCATTCAGCTTTTAAAGAGACAGTATTTCAAAGAATCTTGGACTAATCAGCAAAAAAATATTAAACAGCATTTTACCATTGATAAAACACCAAAAATAAAACTTCTTCTTGATAGTTCTTGATAGAAATAAATAATACTAATATATATATATATATATATATATATATATATATATATATATATATATATATATATATATATATATATATATATATATATATATAGAATGCCATCAAAACAATATCAAAGCAACCCTGACGATCAGAACTTACCTGGGCAATATAAGCTCTGTAAAGGAAAATGTTCTTCTCTGATTCCTTTTCTGGCCCTGAAGTCTGAAAGAAATGTGAAACAATTACATGTGGCTGTTTGTCATGTTTTGCTAATTGCAGGCGTGTTCAAATATTTAAAGTTAAGCACTGAATATAGCCACTTTGAATTACTTAGCCGTTAGCGTTAGCTAACAAAACACTCTCAATCCTAAAAACACTACAGCAAGAAATGTTTCCGTGTCATAGAGAATATTTATTTGCAGCACGCTCACCTTTACTTTCTGAGCTTCGTTAATGCAGTGTTGATAACTGCCTATGTAAAACGCGTTTTTCACATCGAACAGCTCATCCACTTCGCTTTGCTGAGACGCCATGTTTGTGAAGTGTCAACTTGTCGACATCACTATGGCCACGTCAAAGCCACGTAACCGAACTGCGGCTTCTTCTACTTCTGAAACGGGTTTATCGGTTGACAAGCCAGCATAAAGTGTGTTACCGCCACCCGCTGGACTGGATTTTGAAGCATGAGAAGGAAAAAAATAACTATTTATTGAGCAAATTGTAGGCCTAGTTATGCATGCTCAGTTGTATCTACTTCAGGTAGTTCTGCATGCTCTGTTGTATCTACTTCAGGTAGTTCTGCTTCAGGCAGTTCTGCATGCTCAGTTGTATCTAGGCTACTTCAGGTGGTCTTGCAATATTTGTATCTTCTTTCTGTTAAAACATTTTCTTCCTTTGCCAATTTGTTTTTGGATATTGTCAATCCCTCCCCTTTGTTTATTCCATTTTTTGTTTGTTTATTGCCCTATTCCACATTTTCTGCCATTTTAGTCCTTATCTAGATATTATTTGTTAAGTTTTTTCCATATCTCTTCTTTTATTGGTGGAATTTACACTTTAATATTCCTGTTTTATCGCCATTTTCACCCTCTTTTTATTAACCACTACTAGTCACGCGCTTAGCTGGTTCAAATTTTATTGAAAAATAGAAACTTTTCATTCATTCATTCATTTTCTTGTCGGCTTAGTCCCTTTATTAATCCGGGGTCGCTACAGCGGAATGAACCACCAACTTCTCCAGCAGGTTTTTACACAGCGGATGCCCTTCCAGCCACAACCCATCTCTGGGAAACACACACACACATTCACACACACACTCATACACTACGGACAATTTAGCCAACCCAATTCACCTGTACTGCATGTCTTTGGACTTTGGGGGAAAACGGAGGACCCGGAGGAAAACCACTCGAACGCAGGGAGAACATGCAAACTTCCCACAGAAACGCCAATTGAGCCGAGGCCTGAACCAGCGACCCAGCAACCTTCTTCCTGTGAGATGACAATACTGCGCCACTGCTTCACCTAGAAACTTTTCAGTTTATGTAAAAAGATGTTTATCCTCTAAAGCACATCTAAAATGTGGGGTTCCCCAAATTATCTGTTTTGCCAACATTTTGTTTTCCTTGTACAGTATTCACCTTATTCTTCGCCGACAAGCGGGCGCGCCCATTTGAATCATTTGAATTTTTGGACATTAAAAACTGCTTGTTTTGCTGTTTGATGTTGCAAACTGATATTTTCTTATTATATTATTCTACTTGGTCTGTATAGTCATGCAAACATTTGTTTGTAGAGCAAGTAGTTTGACAGTTTTCTGCCGTTTAATATTCCTAGTCTCTCATAGGCGACTGAATCGGAACTTCTAAAACAATTGCGAAAACCGCTGCATCTCCGCATTTTAGAATAAATGTTCGCTTTGGACTCGCAGATTACTTTTTCAATTTTATGCTGATGACACTAAAATGATGTGCCCATAAAGCAAAATGACAGTGCTGGTCTATGCTTTAACTGCTTTTGGTCAGAAATTAAGTTGCCTAAAAAAGTCTGAAAATTAAAATAAACCCCTAAGGCTGAGGCAAATGTATTGGGCAAAAAAGTGCTGGTTAGTTTTGCTGCCAATGTAAAACCATTGATTAAAAATGTAGCTGTTGTCTCAGACTCTGCCCTGTTATTTTTTGATATGTAATTATTAAACTGTGGGATTTTTTTTTGAGTTGAGTATTTTAAAATAGAGTTTAAAAAATTACCCTTTGAATTTAAGGCCTTAAATTTATTGGTACCTAGATGCTAGATGTTTAAGGTCATAAAGTCAGAAACTGTTAAAGGTTACCATATCAAGGTTGAAGCGAAAGGGAAAAAATTGCCACAGAATCTTTCTTCAAGGGAAAATTGGATAAATAAATCAAAGTAAGTACATTATGAACTCTATGAAAGTCATGCAAAAGTTTTATAATTAGTTTATTGATCATTATAAATCGAAGCTGGACAAATTATTAGGTAACACAAATCCATTTATTAATCCTATTGTTTAACATCTGCTCCATATATGGGACTATCATAACAATGACAACCTTAATTGTAGTTTGAATGCATTTGGGGAAAAAAATGGATGACAAAAAAAAGATATAATTAATGAATTATATGGAAAATAAATTAAAGAAATGCTTTTTGCTGTATTAGACATTGTTATTTTTTCAGAAAGGTTGGTAATGATTAATATTCATGACAAAAACCATATGGTTGTAAACTGTAAAACCCCTGGTACTGGCATCATAAAAACTGTAAAAGATAAAATAAAGTGCAACAATACTCACATGAAAACAGGTAAAACAAGAATGTATGTGATCTAACATATTTAAAATGAGCATAAACATATTATTAAAAACATTTATTATTATAAATATACACACGGGTCTTGATATCATCTCTGATCAAGACTAAGTTTTATGACACTGTTGAGAGCAGTGTCTGGAATTTTGAGGTCAGGCTGTAATTCAGCAGGGCGCAGGGAACCGCCCTTACAAAACTTGCCCCCATTCCATTATAAAACCCCCGGACTCCATATTTCGTATAGATACCAGTGAGACCCTGAAGAACATCTCCAGGCTTCTGTGAGCTCAAACAGAAAGCTGAAATTGGAGAGAGAAAAAAATAACATTGGTCAAATTAAATTTGACATTTTTCAGAAACACACAAATACTGTAGGAAGCGTTCACAGACTGGCAATGGTACCGGTATTACTATAAGATGTCTATTTACTATATTCTTAAAAACACACTGTTCATGAAATATCTTTCCAGAGATGTGAGTAAAGCTTACCACAATATAAACCAAAGCAGATTTGAACTCGACTAACACTTGACATTAATATTAACAGCCCTGAATACTGAGCTGACATTAATAACCCTTAATATATGGCCAAGGCTGCACGGTGGCACAGTGGGTAGCACGTTTGCCTCACAGCAAGAAGGTTGCTGGTTCGAGCCTAGGCTAGGTCAGTTGACGTACAGTTGAAGTCAGAATTATTAGCCCCCTTCGAATTTCTTTCTTCTTTTTTAAATATTTCCCAAATGATGTTTTACAGAGCACGGAAATTTTCACAGTATGTTTGATAATATTTATTTTTCTGGAGAAAGGCTTATTTGTTTTATTTCGGCTAAAATAAAAGCAGTTTTTAATTTCTTAAACATCATTTTAGGGACAAAATTATTAGCCTCTTTAAGCTAATTTTTTTATCGATAATCTACAGAACAAACCACTATTATACAATAACTTGCCTAATTACCCTAACCTACCTAGTTAACCTAATTAACCTACTTAATCCTTTAAATGTCACTTTAAGCTGTATAGAAACGTCTTAAAAAATATCTAGTAAAATATTATTTACTGTCATCATGGCAAAGATAAAATAAATCCGTTATTAGAAATCAGTTATTAAAACTATTATGTTTAGAAATGTGTTGAAAAAATCTTCTCTCCTTTAAACAGAAATTGGGGAAAAAATAAACAAGCGGTCTAATAATTCAGGGGGGCTAATAATTCTGACTTCAACTGTATCTGTGTGGAGCTTGCATGTTCTCCCCATGTTGACGTGGGTCAAAAAAACATGCGGTACAGGTGAATTGAGTAGGCTAAATTGTCCGTATAGTGTATGAGTGTGAATGAATGTGTGTATGGATGTTTCCCAGTGATGAGTTGTAGCTGGAAGGGCATCCCCTGCATAAAACATATGCTGGATAAGTTGGTGGTTCCTTCCGCTGTGGCAACCCCACATTAATAAAGGAACTAAGCCGAAAAGAAAATGAATGAATGAAATGGCCATCAGTGGGGCCAATGCTCCAGTTCTCTGCTGGTTTTATCGGCTTGTCTTGACTAGAGACTGGCAGAACCTGATGCAACCAAGATTTATAAATGCTGCATAGAGTGGGCGTAAAGATACTCATGTTTGTGCGGATACCAAACAAATTGGTATTTATCCAACCCACAGAAGCAACAGGGATGCATTATTAAGACCTTTTCAGTCGGGAAGCAACAAGCGGTGGAATCGCTGCAGACAGGTGCCTGTTTCTAAGTGGTGCAAGCATTTTTGTTGGATGGAAGTGAGAAAATGTCAATATTCATCATCATTCACGTTACTAACGTAACAATGCCTTTGTGACCACTTCCCCTTGACTGCGCATTCCCAGGGGAGTTTAAATTGAAGGGTAATTGGCATCATCAACCCGGATGTATTTCGTCTCCAAACAGGGTTCACTGTAGGCTTTGCTACACTCTCAGAAAAAAATGGTACAATGTTGTACCAAGGAAGGTACAAACCCTTGTCAATGGGGCAGTATACTTTTTACGGAACATAATTGTACCTTAAAACAAAGAAACACATTTGTACCATTGCAGTTTGTACATTTAAGGATTTGATTTGTACCATGGGAAACCAAAATGTACCATTTAGTTTTTAAAACCTGCAGATACAATATTGTTCCTTCATCAAAGGTCCAAATCTGATCCATGAAGGTACCACTACAGTGACAAGACACTTTGTACCTTAACAGTGTCAATTCTGTTCCTTCAAGACCTATTTAAAGGCATTTTTCTATATCCAAAATGTGTCCATTTATTTTCAGTAAACATAAAACATCAAATACATTTATAAACAATGTTTTTTTAAAGTTTCTTTTTGTGTAAATGCACCTTTTCCATTTACAATCAAGAAAAAAATACTTTAACATAAATCAAAACATCTATTTTTTGCTAAACATTTGACAACACTTTCCACAAAAAATATTACAGAAATACATTCTCCCATGTACAATATAAAACTTTTTTTCTCCAATTTTCACACAACACCTTTGTAATGACCTAAAAGTTTAATTTACTTCATTTTAAAATAGAAATAGAATTATGCAAAAGTATTGTAACGAGATATGCACAATGTTTGATTGGTTTTACAATACTAAAATGTCTGCATGAACACTTTGCATATGCAGGACTTTTGTCAGCTAATGTGCGTAGTGGAAGGCAAACGCCAAAAGGTGCAGATATCAATAATGAAAATGTATTAATCAGAAAATGCTTATCTAATGTTTTTTAAAAATCCTAGATGTTTAGTTTACAATACTTATAATTGTGTATTATAGAACTTAATTAATGTTTTTGAGTTTCATTAAGCATACTGTATGCTTTTAAATGATGATTCTTGTTTTAATATGGAAATTATTTATAAAATCACTTTGCCTTTCCAGCATCATTTATTTTTATAGATATTGTAAAAAAAAGAATGAGTTGTCCAATGAGAACAATTGTGTACCTTCATTTCAATTGACATATTTGCATTTACATTTAGTCATTTAGCAGACGCTTTCATCCAAAGCGACTTACAAATGAGGACAAGGAAGCAATTTACACAACTAAGAGCAACAATGAATAAGTGCTATAGGCAAGTTTCAGGTCTGTAAAGTCTAAGAAGGGAAGTATTAGTATTAGTATTTTTTTATTTTTTATTTATTTATTTTTTAATTTTTTTTTTTTTTGTACAGTTAGTGTGATATTCAAAGAGGCAATTGCAGATTAGGAAGTGAAGTGGAGACTAAATAGTTGAGTTTTTAGTGGTTTCTTGAAAGTAGCGAGTGACTCTGCTGTTCTGATGCAGTTAGGGAGTTCATTTCACCAGCTGGGCAGATTGAGCGTGAGTGTTCGCGAAAGTGATTTCTTCCCTCTTTGGGATGGAACCACGAGGCGACGTTCATTCACAGAACGCAAGTTTCTGCAGGGTACATAGATCTGCAGAAGTGAGAGCAGATAAGAAGGAGCAAGGCCAGAAGTCACTTTGTAGGCAAACATCAGAGCTTTGAATTTGATGCGAGCAGCAACTGGCAGCCAGTGCAAACGGACTAGCAGCGGAGTGACATGTGCTCGTTTAGGTTCATTGAAGACAACTCGTGCTGCTGCATTCTGGAGCAGTTGAAGAGGCTTGGTAGAGTTAGCTGGAAGCCCAGCTAGTAGAGAGTTACAGTAATCCAGTTTGGAGAGAACAAGAGCTTGAACAAGGAGTTGAGCTGCATGTTCAGGTAAGAAGGGTCGGATCTTTCTGATGTTATAGAGTGCGAATCTGCACGATCGAGCAGTTCTAGAAATGTGGTCAGAGAAGTTTAGTTGGTCATCAATCGTTACTCCAAGGCTTTTCACCATTTTGGATGCAGTAATGGTTGCCCCATCCATCTGGATTGAAAAGTTATGGTGTAGAGTCGAGTTGGCAGAAACTACAAGCATTTCCGTTTTTGCGAGGTTCAGCTGAAGATGATGATCTTTCATCCAGTGTGAAATATCCAACAGGCAGGTTAAATTGCGAGCTGGAACCGAGGGATCATCAGGATGAAAAGAGAGGTATAGCTGGGTATCATCAGCATAGCAGTGGTAGGAGAATCCCTGTCTCTGGATGACTGGTCCTAGAGACAGGGATTTTGGTATTTGTAATATTACAATAGAGGATTTTTTTAGAATGTAAATCAAATAGAAACCGAAAACCATGACCACAGAACCGTATTGCAAACCAAACCAACTGATTTCTATTACAAATCCATTTTGTGAATGTTCCACACTTATAAATCACATATTGGTTTGTTTTGTTTTTCTTTTCTTAAGCTTTGTTTGGGGTTTATCTGTGTTATGTTTGTAGCAGCTGTGTTATATTCTCAGACAGCATGTAAAGTCAGTTTATCTGTTCAGGTTAGAATTTACCCTGAGCTTGCTGTTGAGTTCTGATGACAGCGAGTGGGTAGCTGGTAGCCTGTCCTGATGCAAATGCCGTGAAACTGAAGAGGAAAAGCTTGGAGTCACCAAAGTCTTCTGGATCTTGCTTAACCCAGCTCATTATTGACTGCCACAAGAGAAGAAAGGCTTATGTTAGTAAATGATTATAGGTTTTTAGAATAACATTGCTTTATGTACATTGGTTCATTGTTAAATGATTGTATATTTAAATTGAATGTACAATTGCTAAAGATCAATGAAAGTTTATAAATGATTTTAAATGGAGCTAAAATAAGCATGTCTATGTGTTGTAATTTAATGTTTTATTTTTCTTTGGAGTATTTTGCATAAAATGTCATAAATCGTCACCTTAGAATTATAAGGTTCTATCTGGCATTTTTGTCAAAATTGAGTTATTCACATATTCTTTTTAAATGAGCACTTATTTACATTATGGCATGTATTTTTATAAGTTGTTTACATTTTTAAGGCTTTTTATTTAAAAAACAAAGAAGGTGTATCTACAAAGTTGAACTCTAGCTTGGCTCTATAAAGTTCTATCTGTGAGCCAATCAGCATTTTTAATGCACGCACGAGGACCAATCAGGATCCGTTTTCTTTGTCATTTCGCCGGACTGCTCCATTGACAGCAGGAAACACCAGAAGAACAAAATCACACAAAATCAGTCAATTAAATAATGCCACACCACACAAAATTGAAATGTGTGTAAATGTGATTCATTCATTCATTTTCTTTTCGACTTAGTCCCTTTATTAATCTGGGGTCGCCACAGCGGAATGAACCGCCAACTTATCCAGCAAATGTTTTACACAGGGGATGCCCTTCCAGCTGCAACCCAACACTGGGAAACACCCATACACACTCAATCACACACATACACTATGGCCAATTTTAGCTTACCCAATTCACCTGTACCGCATGTCTTTGGACTTGTGGGGGAAACCAGAGGAAACCCACGCAAACACCGGGAGAACATGCAAACTCTATACAGAAATGCCAACTGACCCAGCCAAGGCTCGAACCAGCAACCTTCTTGCTGTGAGGCAATTGTGCTACCCACTGCGCCACCGCATCGCAAACATTGAGAAGAAATGCTCAGTTTTAGATTGTTGAAAAAGAAATTAATATTTAAAAATTTGTATATTAAATATGTGAAATCTTTTTATTTGTGTAGTGAAACACTTTACAGTGTTTATTAAACTCATTTGCTCATTGTCATTAAAGTCTATAAGTTTAAAATGAGGCCTTGAAGGGCAAATTATTAATTTATTTCATGGGGCATATAATTCAATAAATATAATTCAATAATTTATTTAAAGCGTAAATTTTTTATAAATATAAACATATTAATTAGATAAAATTAACAGCTGCACTGGAAAAATATTTAGCACAGCCTTGCATGCTTAATTTTAAAAGAAAAAATATTTATCCTAAAACATTAAATAAATGTTACAGAAAGCTAAATTTTTACTTTCTCAAGCATCAACATATTGTTACAACACTAAACTATTTATTTATTTATTTATTATATTTCTTGATAAGTAATGCTTCAATGAATAATCTGCCAGATAGAACCTTATAATTCCAAGTGGAAAATTACTTTTCAGAATGAGGTTCTATCTGCATTTACCATGGTTTATTTACATTAATTTGCAAATGTAAGAGAACTTTGATCATTTACATTTAGAAAGCCCTTAGGGTCTCTGTCATGCTAATGTATGAAAGAGAACAGTTTTATGGCTTGTGTGTTGATGGAATACTCAGATCTTACTTGATGCACTGCACATTCCACTCCAGCATATGGAATCATGCAGAGTATGCTGGGTTTGAAGCCTCTATAAAAAGCCGTCACAGACTCGTTCTGGTAAATCAACTTGGCACATCCCAAAACTCCACTGTAGGTTCCAGCAGGTTGTAGATTGAGTCTAACTTTTAGCACCTGCCATTAAAAGAATAAGTCCATCAACTTAGCTGTCAATATACAATAAACCCACATAAATTGAATTGGGTCTGTTGTAATAACAACATAACAACAACGCAGGGCGCAAATGCTTTCAGGGCGTGTCAGGACGCGTTTTTGCTAATTTCTAAAATGGTCTAAAAGGGTTGAGTTTATTTCAGGTGTGTTTTAAGAATAAAACAATTAGAGTCTCATCTCCCATTCCCTTTAAGAGTCAGCTGCATTGCACCAAGGGCGCATTCGCTATTTACAGGACGCAAAGTAAGTCTAAGTGGAAAAAACGAGCATTTCACAAGCAAACAGTTAACAGTTTTTTAACAGAAAACTGTTAAACAGAGCATCTACTGCGTGAGAATGAGAGATGATGGATCACTTTCACTTTCGCTCTTGGATAGGGAAACATTTACGCACAGACATCAACTAGTCTACAAATAAATACTTTTGTTTGTTAAGCGCAAATATTCGTTTCAAAACTATTTCTAAATTCAGTTCTAATTTCCAGCAAACGAATAAATGAATAATAATAGCAAAATGTGCTCAAAAACCAGAGTTATATCCTAAAACACATGATGTGCCCCATATGGTCTAAAACCTGACAGGTGGGCAAATCTAAGCTTGTTTTTAATAAAACAAATATAAATATGCATATAATAAATAATACTGCTAATAATAATAACATTATACAAAAGCAAATTGTTATGAATGAACTGAAAAAGCCTCCCGAGATGAAGAAGGCATAAAAGCAGTGATTTTTCATATTTATGTAGGCTAGAGAATAATATGTTTTGTAATATTTTAATCCTTTATATTTATATTCTATGTCTACTCTTATTATATCCAATATATATCCTTAATATTTACATTTTTCATATGTAAAGATATTTGCCTATTGCTCTCTTGTGTGTATTAAGCAGTGTGTAAGCGAGGCGCAACTCTGCGCCGGAGTTTAGACGGGGTTAGTTTTGGTCTAATGAAAAATCTATTACAGTTTCTCAAAATAGCAACGCGCCAGCGGTCCGCCTCAGAATGCCTTCCTTTTTAGACCAGAACGCCTATGAGCGCACAAATGAGCGCTAATGCATTTGCTATTTAAACAGCTTAGCGCAACGCCTCAAAACGACTCTTGCGCCAAGCTGAAACTACCAAAAGACTATTGCGCTGTGCCTTGCGCCACACTGCGCCGGGTGTATGATAGGGCCCTACATCTCACAGTGGGCTGTTTCTTCTCATAATTGAGTTCATATTTACATATACATCATTTATTTATTATTCAACTCTTACATAAGGAAATAATGTACAAATGAGATCAAAATGAATCAAAAAGTTAAGAATTGTTGTGAGATTGCATTGGTACAGACAACACCTAACTGTAAGGAACTCCAACCTGTTATGTCACTGTGATACCTCTAGTGGGTAGAACACAGCATGTGCCACAGCCCCAGACACACAGCCTAGTCCAAACCTTTGATGGACCGACAGATTGTCCCTCTCACCAAGACTGTACATCCTCAGCTGTTTACAAAGTGACAAAAAAAAGAGAATGTTTGAACATCTGTGCACAAAAAGAAAACGTATGTGCAGTTTTGTGAGCATACCTGGGCATAAATGAAGCACTGAAGCGTTGATTGTGGTGTTCCTTTGAGAACATTCACAGCATTTCCTTGCCACAAGGATCTAATGCCTCCAGTCTGTAGCTCTCGGAATCCTAGAGACACAGCTTTAGATCCAAAGACCTGTCCAGTATATTGTCATGTTAGTAATAAAGAAATGAAAATCAATTTTAAACCCCAAACCCATTCTTGACACATATTGGTTTAAAAGGTGTAAATATGCATGATTATGTAAGTTTAGGTTTAGATGATCTTCTTAACTTTCTTAACTGGCTAAATCAACCCAAATGCAAACAATGCAAATCATTTGTTGTAGGATTATTTTAAATTACATTAACACTAAAATTTTATTCAAATTTACCAGAAGACATTAAAAAAAAGAAAACTAGGCAATATTTGGTCTCATATTTTTAACATAATTTAATTCCGAAAAGAGCTATGTAAATATATAAAAAAAAAAGTTTAAATGTTTTTTTCTATGTTTATTATTATTATTGCAGGAGGGTTTGTATCTGCAAATTTCAGTTATAATAAATATATTTAAAATAAACTAATACAACTAATTATAAATCAAATTCACTTTAAAAATACATACAAAAATCTCTACCAAACACTGCAGTTTTATTTGTCAATATGTTTGCTTTACAGGGGTTTGTGCTGTATGTAGGCTATGATTTGTAGTTTATTTTTTTCCTAAAATATGAAAATAAGTTTTTTTGGATAGTGATAATATTTTCTGATTTATGGAGTAATAGATTAGACAAATTGATTAGCAAAAATCCATTTGTGAAATTACTATGATTCTATGTTAACAAAATCAAATAAGAAATTTAAAGCTTGCTTTATTAATTGTTGACTATATTTTACACAACCCCAAATCATAAAAAAAAATTGGGACAGCATGTAAAACGGAAGGGCGACGCAGTGGCGCAGTGGGTAGCATGTTTGCCTCACAGCAAGAAGGTTGCTGGGTCGTTGGTTCGATCCTCGGCTCAGTTGGCGTTTCTGAGTTTGCATGTTCTCCCTGCGTTAGCGTGGGAGCTCCGGTTTCCCTCACAGTCCAAAGACATGCGGTACAGGTGAATTGGGTAGGCTAAATTGTCCGTAGTGAGTGTGTATGTGTGGATGTTTCCCAGAAATGGGTTGCAGCTGGAAGGGCATCCGCTGCGTAAAAACCTGCTGGATAAGTTGGTGGTTCATTCCGCTGTGGGGACCCCAGATTAATAAATGGACTAAGCCGACAAGAAAATTAATGAATGAATGTAAAACGCAAACAAAAAAAAGAAAGATTTCCAAATTTACTTTGACTTGTATTACATTACAGACAATATGACACTTCGAAGTTTTGATTTCATTTTGATGAATTTGATGTTTTGTCTGGTCAACTTCATTTCATTTGTAAATATACATCCCTTCCTGTCATTCAGACCTGTCATTCCAAAAAGTTGGGACAGAAGAAATTTAGGGCTAGCAATCAGGTTGATGGCTGAAATAATGATGTGATTTGAAACAGGTGATATTAACAGGTGATTGTAATTATGAATTGGTTTGGTACATAAGCAGCATCCAAGAAAGGTCAAGTCCATTAGAACCAAAGATGGGCAGAGGATTGCCAGTTGGCCAACAAATATGTGAAAAAATTATTAAAATGTTTAAAAACAGGGCGAGGCAGTGGCGCAGTGGGTAGTGTTGTCGCCTCACAGCAAGAAGGTCACTGGGTCACTGGTTCGAACCTCGGCTCAGTTGACGTTTCTGTATGGAGTTTGCATGTTCTCCCTGCATTCGCGTGGGTTTCCTCCGGGTGCTCCGGTTTCCCCCACAGTCAAAAGACATGCGGTACAGGTAAATTGGGTAGGCTAAATTGTCCGTAGTGTATGAGTATGAGTGTGAGTGTGTGAATGTGTGTGTGGATGTTTCCCGGAGATGGGTTGGGGCTGGAAGGGCATCCGCTGCGTAAAATCTTGCTGGATAAGTTGGCGGTTCATTCCGCTGTGGCGACCCCGGATTAATAAAGGGACTAAGCCGACAAGAAAATGAATGAATGAATGAATGTTTAAAAACAATGGTGCTCAAAGAAAGAAAGGAAGACATTTGGATGTTTCACCATCAACACTGAATAACAGATTAAAGGAATCTGGGGGAATTTCAGTGTGTGAAGGACAAGGGCGAAAGCCTAAGCTGAAATACTGGGATTAGTTACAAAAACTAATGAAATGCTGGTTGTTACATCCACAAATGCCAGTTAAAACTGTACTGTGCCAAAAGGAAGCCTTATGTTAACAGTGTCCAGAAGCACTGTTGATTTGTATGGACTAGAAGGCATCTGGAATAGACCATCACACAGTGGACACTGTTGTCAGGTAAATCAGTATTTCAGGTATTTTTTGGGAGAAATGGATGCCGTGTGCTCCGGACCAAAGAAGAAAAGGATCATCCAGACTATTACCAGCGACATGTCCAAAAGCCAGGGTCAGTCATGGTAAAGGTTTGTGTCAATGCCCTAGGCAAATGTAACTTGCACTTCTGTGGTGGCACCAGTAATGCTGAAAAGTGCATAGAGATTTTGAAGCACAATATGCTGCCTTCTTTTCCAGCGACGCCCATGCATATTTCAACAAAGCAATGCAAAACCACATTACAAAGTCCTGGCTGCAGAGGAAGTGGATACAGGTAATTGATTGGCCTGCCTGCAGCCCTGACCTGTCTCCAATAGAGAATATGTGGCACATTTTGAAGTGTAAAATGCGACAACGAAGACCCCGTACTGTTGCCCACCTTAAGCCTTGTTTGCAGGAAGAATAGGACAAAATTACACCTGAAACATTTCAATAACTTGGTGTCTTCAGTCCCTAAATGTGGTAAATGCTTTACTTTTCCAGCCTTTTTAAATGTTGCAAGAATCAAAATTGAGCGTGTTTATTTAAAAAATAAAATAAAAATCATGATGAACACTTAAATGATGTTTGTTGTATTGTCTGCAATGTAATACATGTAAAAGTAAGTCCCTTTCTTTTTTTATTTGCGTCTTCCATACTGTCTCAACTTTTTTTGATTCGGGGTTGCATCTTGCCTAGAGTTATCTTGTCATTTTATGTCCTTTTATCATTAAATCAAATACATTTTATTGAGTGTAACAACAAGTGTCAGGGAGAATAAATTAACCTGAAGTCGTGTCTTTAAAAGATCGATCGGTGCCGTCACAGTTCTAGACACAGCGTCTGCCAAGCCTGCGGCCAAAACAAAGTTCCCCCAGACAGACAGGTCAGACTCCTCCTGTGTTAACTCAATAGGTATCGAGCGACTCTCACCTACATCAAACACCTAAAAAAAACATACTTTTAGATACCTGACGATGAATAGAGCAGAGTAAATGTATATGAGTAAAATCATGAAGAAACAAGTTTTTCATAATGGTCTCATGCCATCCCATTTAGGCTTAGTGTTTTTTTTTTTACAATATATTGGTTCCTAAAGTTAACACAATACAAGCAAAATATCACATAAAGGCAATATAAAAGTGACTGATCAATGATTTAACCCAAGCCAAAGTGATTTAATCACTTTTAAGGTAAAATAAAATAACTCCTGAATTAAACTACAGAGCAGAAATATATGCATTTGCAATTATGTTTGCATTGTGAAAAAGGAAAGGTCTTATACATCCAAGTAGGTATAGCTGCAGCCCGGAGACCTGCAAGTCGGAGGTACAGTATTACACCGCAAGTCGGTCAGGTGACCTTCAAGTGGAAGGGACATGCGCTGCAGGTGGGCTGAGTTTAGGGTTGGTGTATGTAGACATTAATAAAACACATCAGGTTATTGTGAGGTTGGGTTTAAAGTTGGGGTAGGTATAGACGTTAATAAAAGACAGCAGGTTAATGTGAGGTTGGGTTTAGGGTTAGGGTAGGTGCAGACATTATTAAAAGACAGCCGGTTAATGTGAGGTTGGGTTTAGGGTTAGGGTAGGTGTAGACATTATTAAAAGACAGCCGGTTAATGTGAGGTTGGGTTTAGGGTTGGGGTAGACATTATTAAAAGACAGCAGGTTAATGTGAGGTTGGGTTTAGGGTTGGGGTAGGTGTAGACATTCATAAAGCACAATATTGGACTCAGTGTCACATATAAGACAATAAAGAAACTGTTACGATCACCAGCGATCAAACCACCAGAGGTCGCTGGTAAACACTCACACACACATAGGACTACAAATCTGCTTCTAAATGGACTACATATTCAGTCATGCCACACACACACACACACAACCGGTTCCAAATCCTGACTGATTGCATACACACAGCTGATGCTGCTCATGTACTGATTACACAGTCTTCTGTAACCACGGGGAGTGACACCAACAACAGAAGTTTGGATCCACATGCAGGTTTATTAGAATCGTCAGACAAGCAGTGGTCAATACAGGGGCAACCAGACATATGAGGGCAATCCAGAGTCGAAGTCAAATTAACAGGCAGATGGTCAGAGGCAGGCAGCAAACAGAATTAAATAAATCAGCAAGGCAAGGATCAATACATGGCAAAGGCAGACAAAGAAAACACGTTATAATGTCACTGTGACGGATAACAAGACTCAGCAACAGTGAGTGTTTCTGTGCTGTTTATGCAGTGCAGTAATCAGTCTAGAAGCAGCATCAGCTGTGGGAGTCTAATCAGTGGAAACTTGGAGCAGGTGTGTGTGTGTGGCATGACTTAATATGTAGTCCATTTAGAAGCAGATTTGTAGTCCTATGTGTGTGTAAGTGTTTACCAGCGACCTCTGGTGTGTTGATCGCTTGAATACTGTGAATACTTCTGTACATGTGATTTTTGAGTTTTTTTTTTTTTATATATATATAAATTTGCAACAATGTCAAAAATCGTTTATCACATTGTCATTATGGGGTATTGTGTGTAGAATCTTGAGGAAACAAATTTAATTTAATCCATATTGGAATAAGGCTGTAACATAAAAAAATGTGGAAAAAGTGAAGCACTATAAATACTTTCCGGATACACTGTATTGCTAATAGATGTCCAAGGAGTCTGCTGGCATTAGTTAGAGTGGGTTTATGAGTTAAAGATTGAACTTTAATGTGCATCGGGTTTTTGACAAGAAAGTTAAAGCACTGTATATTCCTGTGAGATTCTAGACCTCTTGTTTCTAAAATTCAAACTGGTAAAAAAAACCAAGTTGGCAAGAACACCCAGTTTAATTTTATTTTCAGTCAGAGACTAAATAGTTAGAGGCAGTTTTATATTCTGTTTAAGGCTAAAATGATACTTTAAAGAAACTTGTAACCATTGACTTCCACTATGGCCCTCCACTGTCATCTGCCTTATTATCTCCAATAATGTCCAGGGCTGGATCTAGTGGTCTGGATTGTGTGTCCTGAAATGTGTGGGTCAGTTAGAAATTAACCTGAATTTTGTGAATACTACAAAATTTAGTCTCATTTTGATTCCTTACATTTCCTGAGGTATTTTAAAGAGAATATAGGTATTTGAAAGCTTATCTTACCAGGTTATGTTTCCAGGAAGACACCAGTTCCCCAATGTTTTCTGCTGGATTAACAATAACATGATGGAGAAATTCCTCCCAGTCTACTGTCATAGAGTTGTCTTTATCCATCCTAATGACAAATAGAATTAAATGTTAATAATGTAATATAACTGATTTATAAACTGTCAGAACTTCGAATCTGCAGATATTTCAATATAATTCTCGTCTTCCAGAGTACTGAAGTCTACATCTTTGTAAACCGGTGTTTTGTAATAATTAAAAATAAAATATGGCAAATGTGAAACTGCTTGGAGGGTCTTACATTTGAATGATTCTTTTTGCATTGGGTTTTGATATGATCAAACCTAGTTCCTTAAAGAGAGTCATGATGTCCTCCAAGTCAATGACCCCTATCAAGAAGAAAGAATATTTAAAAATAAAGTTTTACCCCTGTGTTGACACTTTTAATAAGGAAATAAGGACATTGGGAGAAGTCTGCTTACCACTCTCATTTCTGTCAATGGCATGGAAATCTATTTTCCATTTCTTCTCTTTGTCCATCATGTAAACAAGAAATTCTTGATAGCTTAGACGTCCATCCTCATTTTTATCATAACTGGACAAAATAGCCTGAACAAGAATAACATTTTGTCACCCAGATATAAAAAATAACCCATATAAAACAACTGTGTTTTTGAGTAGCTACTGAACAAAGAAATCTTACTTTAACCTTTTCATTGACTGGTTCCACACCTATCCTTCGCATTTCACTCTGCAGCTCCTCAGTAGATATAAAACCGTCTTTATTCTTGTCGAGTTTCTCAAACAAGCCGCGGAAGTGATCCATGATTTCAAATATTCGTATTTAAAAGTCACGCGTTGGTTAACAAGTCTATTAAATAAGCCCTTTAGTTTAATTTGTGGCGGATTGTTATATTTTAACCTTATTGCTGCGGTTACGCTGAGTCACAGCCCCCGCTTGGATGAAACAGTGCAGTGGTCCAGCGAGAGAGATGCCAGCCTCTCACCGAGGAACTCATGCTGTACCGCTGCTTTCCTCCAGCAGATGGAACTGTGGGAGTGTGTTGTTATGCGGAACATTCTGTTTTTTACAGCCTGTGTTTGGAACGGTGTAGATTGCTTAAAGAGATAGTCCATCTAAAAATTGTCTCACCATCATGCGTTTGTTGTTGTTGTTGTTTATGATGAACAGTAAGAAAATTAAGGCAAATGTAGTATAAACATAAAATCAACAAAGCATTACACCAAAGAAAGTGTTACAATTTTTGCGCCAGATCTGATAGAAATTATTAGTATAAGATGTTAAATCGATAACGTCAGAGCAGTTCTAACATCCACATGAAGACATTTTCATAATTTCTTTGAGGCAGTTGTGGTGAAAGCTCCATTTTCGGAACCAGCAAGAGCCTTATGTTATCTGACCTAAAAGCTCTTATTGTTTTTGTTCAGTCAACAATCAGTAACACATAATATGTTAATAGGTACACCTTACTAGTACCGAGTTGGACCTCCTTTTGTCTTCAGAACTGCTTTAATCCTTCGTGGCATAGATGCAACAAGCTACTTGAAATATTCCTCAGAGATTTAGGTCTATATTGACATGATAGCATCATGTAGTTGCTGCAGATTTGTCAGCTGCACATCCATGATGTGAATCTCCCGTTTCACCACATCCCAAAGGTGCTCTATTGGATTGATACCTGGTGACTGAGGAGGCCATTTGAGTACAGTGAACTAATTGCTATGTTCAAGAAACCAGTCTGAGATGATTTGCGCTTTATGACATGGCTCATTATCCTGCTGGAAGTAGCCATTAGAAGATAAGTACACTGTGGTCATAAAGGGATGGACATGGTCAGGAACAATACTCAGGTAGGCTGTGGCATTGACACGATGTCCAATTGGTACTAATGGGCCCAAAGTGTGCAAACAAAACATCCCCTACACCATCTTGAACCGTTGAGCTTGAACTGGTGAGCCTGTGCAAAATGTAGCCTCAGTTAACTGCTCTTAGCTCACAGGAGTGGCGCCCGGTGTGATCTTCTGCTGCTGTAGCTCATCCGCTTCTAGGTTGGACGTTTTGTGCATTCAGAGATGCTCTTCTGCATACCGTGGTTGTAACGAGTGGTTATTTGAGTTACTGTTCCCTTTCTATTAGCTTAAACCAGTCTGGCCATTCTCCTCTGACCTCTGTCATCAACAAGGCATTTGTGCCCACAGAACTGCCACTCACTGGATATTTTCTCTTTTTTGGACCATTCTATGTGAACTCTAAAGATGGTTGTGTGTGAAAATCCCAGTAGATCAGCAGTTTCTGAAATACTCAGACCAGCCCATCTGGCACCAACAACCATGCCATGTTCAAAGCCACTTAAATCACCTTTGTTCCCCCATTCTGATGTTTGGTTTGAGCTACAGCAGATCGTCTTGACTATGTCTACATGTCTAGATGCATTGAGTTGCTTCCATCTTATTGGCTGATTAGAAATTTGCGTTACCGAGCAGTTGAACAGGTGTACCTAATAAAGTGGCCTGTGAGTGTATATGAAGGGGCTAACCATGTAGAGATTTAAAGAGCCCATATTATACATGAAATAAGGTCATATCTTGGTTGTAAGGGTCTCCAACAACAGTCTAATATGCATGCAAGGTCAAAAAACACTTTCATGGTCTTATAATCTGCATTTATTTTTACCTAATTATCCCAGCGACTCCTGTATGAATCGTCCAGTGATTCATTTGTTCCCAAACCCCTCCTTAGCGCGGAGCTAATCTGCGCTGATTGGACCGATGACAGTCTGTCGCGATTGGTCGACTGCCTTCAGTCAGAGAGGGAAATGGCCAATAGCTAATCAGCAATTTAAAAAGTAATCACAGTTCATACACGCTCGATAGTGTAGGCGTGGACTTTAGCTGCCACACTATGGCCAGTGGATAGTGCCACGGATAACCGAACGAAGGAGACAGTCGTGTACTCGCCATACCACACACACACAAAAACACACACACACCTCCGGATGACAACGCTCCCGCTTCAGCCCGCACCCGCCAGGTTTTAGCCTGAGAACCCGCTCCGTTTTCTGCCCGCCGCGCCCGGTCCCGCTAGAGCGGAGAACACAACCAAATATCACCCAGTATACAGTCCAGACAGTCCAGAGAGCTCTCTCTAGCTCTCGCTCTCTCGCTCTCTCTCTCTCTCTCTTTCTCTCTCTCTCTCTCTCTCTCTCTCTCTCTCTCTCCCTCTCCCTCTCCCTCTCTCTCTCTCTCCCCGCGCCAGATTTCTGCGGCGCGGGAATACATTTCCGAATAAATCGCGGGAGCAGAACTCTAGCACGGAGCTCCATAAACAAACAGCACGCGTCGCGTTTTTAACGTGACTTTGCACGCGATAAGATAATATATCCAGTTAACCTGATACAGTACACGCGGTTACAAGTAACAAATCACAACTAAATACATTTGCAAGCTAGAGTAAACGAGGCAACAACTTTAACCGCACGTACTTACACTTGAGAAATGTAGGAAGAAACCCATCCTGACGTCCATCAGTTACTCTTTACTGATCCTTCCTTTAACAAACTCAGATGAAGTATTCTTTGTAGCATGTAGCTTCCAGAAGTTTCCAACTGCTTGGTTATAATGCTGAGGTTTCATCTCTGGGTAGAGACTCAATATATCCATCTGCAGTGTGACTTCAATCGACCGGCATGTTTGTGTGCGTGTGTTTGTGGGTGTGCGTGTGTTTGTGGGTGTGTGTGTGTGTGTGTGTCTGGGTTACTGCGTCAGAGGGCGGGGCCTCAGGTTTGAAATCTCCCGGGTTTGCGCGTGCACGTGAAAAACTTTGTTTCGTTCGTACGTCATGGCGAAACACCTAATGAGTCGGTATCAAGGCGACTCGTTTGAAGCACTATGATTCGACTCTTTTATAGATGAATCAACAGTTTTAAACACTGTATTCTTACAGATTTAAGCCTTAGCTGGATACTTCACTTCACTTAGAGCTGTGTTACACACTACATGGAGGGGAATTTTCAAAAACCCATAATATGGGCTCTTTAAAAAAAATAATAAGACTAAAGAGAATTTTAAAGGGGACCTATAATGTAAAAATCACTTCAACCAACCACACAGGTGGTTTTTAGCACAATTGAGTTTATAGTATATATTGTATATTGCCAGCCTGTAATAGTAAAACAATTACTAATTTATTTATTTTTGTATTAATCATTTCAGTCTGCAGACACACTTTGATTGACATTTACACTTTGTGTCATCAGAGGGGCAAAGTCCCACCCATTACGATCTCCCCCTGATTATAGTACAGACAGCCCTGAGTGAGAAGCAGGCATCTACCTTTAGAGTTTTCACAACATGCCTGCTGAAGAGATAATGTCAGCGACTAAGAGTTATTATAAACATGGAGTTTTAGGACGCAGTTTCAATTTGTCAAAAGTAACATTAATCTCGTTTTGAATCTGCTGTTATACTATTGCATAGGTGTTTGTAGAGCTCCACCTTTATTTAAAAAAAGCACAATCTCATTTGAATTTAAAGCGACTGTAAGCAAAAAGCCACAATTTGAATCAAAGCCTAAAAAGGGCAGTTTCAAAGAGTTATAAAAGATTATATGTGTGGTATTTTGAGTTGATCCTGTACTTCACTTACACACTCTAGGGACATCAGAAACTTAATTTACATATTGTAAAAAGGAGCTTAATAGCTGCCCTTTAAAATTTACCCTGCATCAAACAGGTAGCCAATGTAATGACTGGAGAACAGGGGTACTATCCTCACTCTTTCGAAAGAAAAGAAGATATTTTCATGTTAAAAACTGGTAGCCAATTACATCCATGGGGAAAAATATTGTTTATAGTAAATATGTCACATCTGCCAGCGATCAATGACTGAAGAGATGGTGAACTACAAATCCATTCATGCTGCTACACACACCGGTTTCCACTGATTACACAGCTGTCACTATGGATTGTTTGGACTATTTATACACCCTGCACTCGTTTGTTTGTCACTGAGTCGTTGTTTTGTATGGTATGTTGTGTCCTGTTTTGTAAACCCAGACCTTCCCATAAGCTACGGTCACAACAGACTTCGAGCTTGCGAAATTCTGTCATATGGCGCTGAAAAGGGGCGGGATTAAACAAGATGATTAGACATTAAGAAGCAAGCGATTGGTCCATATTTTAAATTGTTAAATTATTTTAAAACATGTTTTGATCCTCGATTGGTCTCATGCAGTCAAGTGATGCGATTTCGCAGGTCAGAGTTCACCAAGCTTTCCAATGCAGCAATCTGCAAAACTTAACACACTTGCGCGCATATGAATGGAAGTCTATAGGGAGAAAAGTCCAGTGTGACCGCAACTTTAGTTTCTTGTTTTGTTTATGATTGTTCTATTGATACTTTGTTTTTAGATGTTTTGTTTTTCACCTGTTATCTGCACAACAATTTCTATATTAAAATGCACTTAGATCCTACCTTTTGTATACGTTTCATTAACTTACCATGACAGAATAGCTACAGGTTTCCAACAAAAATCTTTTTTTTTTTTTTTTGTTCGAAAGGAACAAACTCAAACAGCCCATGCTGAAAAACAAACCTTATATGCTGGTAGGCTAAAATATGTTTTGATGCTGGTTTGCTGGTCACATGCTGGTTCTTGAATGACTGGCATAAATCAGCATTAAATCATACCTTACCAGCATATGCTGTTTTGTCTGCTGGGAGGTTTAAAAGAACAAGCCGAAGTGAGTAAATGACGAAGAATTTTTATTTCTGAGTGAGCTATGCCTTTATGTCGATATTGTTCACATTCACAGTCTAAACATGGACATTTCTAAAAGCAAACCGTGGTTGCCTGGCAGCATTTTTTCCTATCAGACTTGTTATCTAATATTTTTTTCAAGAGATTACTTCAAATATGCAGAGCCTGGGTCTGAGCAGCGAATGATTGAGATTGAGAGGAAACTGCTCTGAACTGAAGGGAAAATCTGAACTGTTATTTTACATCTGTTTTCATTGCCTGCACCACTGGGAGCTTTGCTTAGTAGACAGCATAACATAAATACAATAGTTGTAATAGCTTGTATTCTAAAACGATATGCTACAAAGTGTTTTACTTATAGGTCTATCATTTTGTTAAAGGGATAGTTCCCCCAAAATTACAATGTACTCACTATTTATACACCCTCAAGTGGTTTCAAGATGTTTTTTATTATACTAATATTCATTCATTCATTTTCTTTTCGGCGTAGTCCCTTTATTACAGTTTTTCTCCATTGGTTTGGCTCATTTTAAAACATAGACAACCTCCAAATCACTTGGCAATTGTTCACAACAGAATTGAATTTCTCATTCATTTCATCAAGTTGCAAACGTCTAACATCTTTGCAAATGATTAAGTACACATTTAGCACAATTTCTAAGTGAATAGATCTTGTTGATCTAAACTGAATGTTAATTCCCAGTCTAATGGTTGTTCTCTCCAAAATGGGTCAGCGTCATTACATTTTATATGTCATTACATGCACAATAATCTGTTTAATTGTCAAAATTAGTCAAGAAAATACCATGAACACCATGCAGTATGGTAAATCCTTAGAACATTTTAATACAATATTAATACAGCTATTTTTTTATAGCTTTTTGCTTTGATACGTGGAAATTACTTTGTGTGTGGTTGATCATTACAATAAAAAAAGGAGATACCATTTCCTTGGCAGAGTGCAGTGTGTGACGTCAAGCCTTGAAGGATACTCTTACCCTAAAATCCTACTTCTTTTTTTTTCAGTATTATCCACACTATTGTTTTCTGTTAGCTAGACAAAAACAGTACAGTAACCATTGTCAATGAATGACTGGGCTAAGGTGGACATGAGGGATATTTTAGTGGTCCTTTGCAATAATGACAAAACATAAACATTTTGACTTGCAGTGCTTACACAATGCTAAATGGACGAAGCATTTTGGGGGCACTGAATGTTTAAATGAGAAGGAAAATTAGTTTTGACATACGAGTGAACTGTTTTGGGAAAGGTATGAGCTTTTGCAAGTGAGCTATAGTGTTGTGCTAAACTGTAACACTGTTTTGCCCAATGATCTTAGAATTTTGAGAATGTAATTTCTGTTTCAAGAAATGAGTCAAACCAATGGAGAAAAACTGTAATCTGGGGTTGCCACAGCAGAATGAACCGCCAACTTATCCAGCATATGCTTTACAGAGCGAACCAGCGACCTTCTTGCTGTAAGGCAATTATGCTACCCACTGTAGCACTGTGCTGCCCTATACTAATATTCATTCATTCATTCATTCATTCATTCATTCATTCATTCATTCGTCTTCTGCCGCTTTTCCGGGGCCGGGTCGCGGGGGCAGCAGTCTTAGGAGAGAACCCCAGACTTCCCTATCCCCAGACACTTCCTTCAGCTCCTCTGGGGGGATCTCGAGGCGTTCCCAGGCCAGCCGAGAGAAATAGTCCATCCAGCGTGTCCTGGGTCTTCCCCGAGGCCGCCTCCCGGTGGGACATGCCTGGAACACCTCCCTAGGTAGGCGTCCAGGAGGTACCCGAGCCACCTCAGCTGACTTCTCTCGACTTCTCTCGATGTGGAGGAGCAGCGACTCCTCTCCGAGCTCCTCCCGGGTGTCAGAGCTCCTCACCCTATCCATAAGAGTGTGCCCTGCCACCCTTCGAAGGAAACTCATTTCGGCCACTTGTATCCGAGATCTTGTCCTTTCGGTCATGATCCAAAGCTCATGACCATACACTCAAAAAAATGATATGTTGGCGTTAATTAACTTTTTTTTGTCCACTGGTTCCACGTAACCGAGTTAAGTTACCTTTAAGAAAGAATATTAATTTTAGTGAACTTAAGTTAGTTACATAAAGGTAATGTAATGTTGTTTAGTTCAATCAACGTAACATTTATAATTTAGCTTTAATCAATGTAGTTATTTAGGTTTAATTATTCTAAAATTGATATTGTTATGTTTAACCAAATAAAAAAAACATTTTCCGTTTCATTGAGTTTATTCAATAGCATTTTTACAGATTTACACATTTTCCAGCAATAAAATGATTGTCAAAATCCAAATACTGTCTTTATCTGTATCTTCACTTATTAAAATAAGTTAAAACATTAATACTAATAAAATAATAGTAATACAAGTATGAAATAAATTAAAAACAATAAATGATTTAAAAAATATGCTTACGACTCCGCCCACCGTGTCGACCTGAGGTAACTATTTCGAAACGACGATAGACAACACTGACCATAGCGTTGCTGTACACTGCCTCGGGTGCCTGACGGTTCAGGAGGACCTCTCAGGGCACTTGAGGCAGGTCTGCATGAGCGGCGCTGAGGAGGCCCTGGTCCTGGAGGAGGTGGCTCGTGCCTTGGAGTCGCGCGCCAGGTTTGTCACAGAGGGGAGGGTGGTAGGCCTGGCGGAGGTGCGGGGCCTTGTGCAGGAGGACCCCACCTGCGGCTCCTACTCGGCCAAGGGCTTCCTCATCGCGGAGCAGCCCATTACACTCAGCAGCGGCAGCAAAAGTCCATGTCCGTCCACTATGGAGGCGGATATGGCTGAGGTCTCCCGTCGCCTCGGCCAGCGGTGCGAGCTGCCTCCCAGGACCCAGACGGATTTTCGCAGCTTCTGCGTTGCCACTCTAATGTGGCTACACCGTCTGGGTCCTGGAAGCGTCAGGGAGCTTAGGGTGCGGGAGTGGCTGGGCAGGCGGCCAGAGGGAGAGGCTGTAATCCTGACGCTTCCCGGGAAAACCGTGAGCCTGAGCCGGAAAGAGGAGGAGTGGCTGGAATGCTATTACAGGCACATCCGGCCGCTCTGCCTTAGGGCTCGGGCTCCGGGGGCAGAGGACAAGGGATGCTTCTTCCTGGGAGCGTCAGGACTCCCCCTCACTAACCCCAGCCAGGACGTCCTGCGCCTGAAAGCAAAGTACATCAAGAGGCAGCCCGTGCCGCCCGCTACCACCGCTGCTATGTCTTCTCCTCCGGCTCCAGCTTCGGCTTCTCCTCCAGCTGCACTGTCTCAGCCGCCTGCTCCATCTGGCGAGGAGAGGCCGTCCACCTCTGGCCTGCAGCCCCCTCCATTGCCTCTGCCTCGTTATTGGGGGGCTTTTCAGGACAAGTTTCCGGTAGGCTTGGGTGGGAAGCCCCCTAGTAGGGCGGAGGCAGCCGCGATCGGGTTCACCGACCATGGCTACTACCATCACTGGAGGGGGAAGCAGCTCGGAATCCGGACGGCGGAATCCGCCATCTCCTTGAGCGGTGCAACGACCGGAAGGGCCGGAAGCCTTCCCTGGCCCGGGTGCAGAGTGCCATTAGGGCCGAGACCGCATGGACCACCGGCGTGCCGACGGTGGACGGCGTCCTGGCAGAGTGGGAGCTCTCGAGGGCGCTGTCCGCCGTTACCAGTGACCAGCAGCTGGTCATGTCGGTGGTCCAGCAGTCTTGGAATGGACTGGAGATCCAGACCGTTGGGGACAAAGGCGGAGGAGTCGTCACCACCATGCCCTTTAAAAAAGGAGAAATTATTTGTGATTACCATGGGGAGGAGTTGTCCCACAAGGAGGGCTTAAGGAGACGGGAGGCCCTCCCCCGTGTCTCCTCCTCCTACATGTATTTCTTTAAAGGGCTTGGTGGGAGGACCCTTTGCCTGGATGCCCAGTCCTTGCCCTGCCCCTGTCACCCGGGCATGGAAACCTTCGGAAGGCTTATGAACCACTCCCGGCACCGCAACAACGTGTGGCCCTTTGTGAAGCTTCTAACACTGCCACAGGGGCCACGGGAGTGCGTTCTATTCCGCGCCCTTCGGGACATCTCCATGGGGGAGGAGCTGCTGCTGGACTACGGCGTTAGACGGGGGTCCTTCCGAGGAGAAGGCAAAAACTTAGATTGGCTGGACGACTGGGCGCGCAAGTTGCCCTTTTTTTTTTTTTTGTATAATTAGCACATCTTGGGTGTCTCGCCTTTTCTTGTTGATTTGCTGAATGTGTCCTCAATTGTAAGTCACTTAAGACAAAAGAGTCTGCTAAATGTTAATGTAACTAGTGTAGATTCATAAGGTGGTGTTGCACATCAAGGTTTGCGCTTCATCATGCCCAGCATCCTAAAAAAGTCAGGTAAAAAAATTAAAATTTACCAACAGATCAAAGGTGAAAGGAGGAATTGGTTTAAGAGGAAAATACAAAATGTTTAAAAAAATAAAATAGCTTACCATGTACTCCCTCACTTAGGGGCTTTGAGGATGCATTCACACCTTTTTTCCACTGGTGATGTTCTAAATAACATGAAATGACAATTAGTAATTTACTAAATAATTAGTAGTTAAAATTACTAGTAATTTTTACTGTACATCATTTTAATGTGTGTATAGGCATCTAAAGGCATAGTACCTGGATGATCCACAGTCTCCTCAGCCAGATATGGGACTTTAGAGGTTGAGCTGTAAACCTGTGTGGGAGAAAATAGATGTGAGTGAGCAAAGATTTAAAATAATAAAATATAATAATATACATAGCAAACTACTAAACTTAAAAATTTAAACGTGTTAGATGACCAAACAAATAAGCTTACATTAAATATGTCATCATGCTAGATGTCATCCTATTTAAGTGTCACATATGCTTGTCAAGATTTTTTTTTTAAGTTAACAGGCTTGAATACAATTAAATAATAAATAACAATGTGCCAACACCACATTTTAATTAATATTATGTAAGTTATCAAAACTGGCATTCAAACTCGACAAACCGCTTGACACTCATTTAAAATAAAGACTATCAAATCAAATAAAAAATCGAATCACTTTTATTGTCACATTATCAGCAGCACGTGTGCTATGATGAGTGAAAAGCTTAGACTATTCTAACATGACTATTCATTACTACCAACGTTAGCAACTTTATTTTGGGGGAGTAAATATATACCAAGTATAAAATTTCACAGGAATGCAAAACAAACTATACATTTATCTGTCTATAATGTGGAAAAGACACAGGGAACATGGCAATTTCATAGCAATACTACACACAAACACAACATAGTATTACAAGAGAGTACATTTATGATTCAAATGTTGTCACAGCCTCAGTATAAATACATAAAAAGTTTTAAAAAATCTCACCTGTGTGTCCACATTGGGGAAAGCTTTGTGCACGTTCTCAATTTGTACTGTAATCTTCATCTTTTGATTCCCATAATATGGCACCGAGCTGAGAGTGATCGTTGTGGTTTGAATCTTCTTACTTCCTGTGTTGTTTTGAAACTGCGCATGTGCAGATATTACTCCATCTATTGACCAAAATGCAGTACTGCAGAAGCAACACAACTCCCTTTCATTCATGTTACATAAGCAAGCTGTTTAAATGTGAAAACTTACTTTTTCTATTTTTTTTCCAACACAACACATAAGGGATTTGTTTAATTTAAACAGTTACATTCTTTGGTCCAATTAAAGCCATAATTAATTTTTTTGAGTGTAGGTGAGTGTAGGAATGTAGATTGACCGGTAAATCAACTGGCTCTTGGGACATACTAATATTATTCTAAATAAATACTTTTTTTGAAGAAAGCTGCAAACCTGTAACCATTTATATAGAAAAACAAATACAATGGAAGTCAATGGTTACAGGTTTGCAGCTTTCTTCAAAATATTGTCTTTTGCATTAAAAAGAAAAAAGAAAGTCAAGCAGAATTAGAACAAGTTAAGGTGTAAGTAAATGTTTACATGTAACATTTAAGGAATATAGTTTATTTTACCCCTTGTGCACTGTTCAAAAACTACCTATTTGTTATGTTAGGGATGAAAACATCAGCTGTAATTAAACTGCTGTAAAAATTGAATCTGATAAATATTTCTTAATTTTTTTTTTTGCATAAATCTATTAATCAACCTCTTTCCTGATAAAAAAAATTGTTAAGAAAATGACAAGATTTTAATTCTTTAATTGGCACATTTTAAATGATTTCACTTATTGGTGAAAAAACACACAAAATGACGTATTTTTTAATATAAAAAGTAATTTTTTAACCTTTTATCACAGTCTTGGACACCAACGTTGGCTTTGATGCATTGTTGAATTTTCATTTTTTTCCCTAAATTTAGTTTCCTAATTTACTGTTGGTGGCTGTTGTTGCCCCGTTGACTTCCATTATAACCACATTTGATGAAGCATAAGCACACAGTCTTTGTTTATGTTTACTTCATGTAGTTCTGAGTGCTAAGATGCATAATTTGATTTTCTCAGACACATCTCACACTCTCTTAGACACACATACACACACTGTAATATGCTGTTATACTCCATATAAAATCCAGAAACTAAGCTTTTTTTGCACAGGCAAAAACATCTAAAGGGTTAATGGTGTCAACTGATGATCAACAGTAAAAATTACTAATTTTACCACCAACAATCAAAAAGGTATGATTATATGGTGTCGTGGTTTTGTAATCCAAAAAATGTGACAACAATAGTAAATTAATGAGAAAATAAATTCAAATTAATCAAAAACCATGTAAATTTGGATCAAAGGCAATGTTGTGTCACATGTCTAAGACTTTGATAAAAGGTTAAAAAAATACAACCCACAGCGACTTTTTATATTGAAAATATGTAATTTTGTGTGTTTTTTTTTCAGCAAATCAGTGACATTATTTATGAATTTGGAAATTAAATGGTTCAAAAGCTGTAATTTTCAAGGCAATTTAGTAGTTTTAATCGGGACTGTGATCCAGAAGGGTTGATTTTGAGATTTATACAAAACTAAATTTGAAAAAATTATTAATCTGATCCTTATTGAATCATTCATTTTCTTTTTGGCTTCGTCCTTTTATTAATCCAAGGTCGCCATCGCCGAATGAACCACCAACTTATCTAGCACATGTTGTACGCAAGTAACGCAACCCATCTCTGGGAATCAACCATTTAAACACTCAATCTCACTCATAAACTACAGACAATTTAGCTTACCCAATAAGTCACCTGTATACCACATGTCTTTGGACTGTGCACTCGGAGGAAGCCCACGCGAACGCAGGGAGAACATGCAAACTCCACACAGAAACGCCAGCTGACCTTCTTGCTGTGAGGTGACAGCACTACCTACCAACACTACTCGCCATCTCCTTATTATTATTTATATTTATTTTTTTACTAGATTGTTATTTATTTATTTTTTAGATTGTCACATTATTGACTAAAAAAAAATAAGATAAATAAATAAATAAATAAATAAATAAATAAATAAATAAATAAATAAAAGAATATTTTTAAATTCTAATTGTTCAAGTAACTTTTTAAATAAAGATTGTACACAGTTTTCAAGTGTAAGATAGATAGATAGATAGATAGATAGATAGATAGATAGATAGATAGATAGATAGATAGATAGATAGATAGATAGATAGATAGATAGATAGATAGAGAACGTTGCGCTCCTGGTTGAGACTGTATCTGAAAATGGGAAATGACGTGCCTCAGCTATTACGTTCTAGAAAGCGCTCTGAATCCGGAGCTGCAATGGTACAGGGGAGGGAGGAATGGCTATTTAAAGAGGGTAAAATAACACAAGATCTTTAGTGCTGAGTAACCGCCTCCAAACAGACACAAAGAGATCAACTGATCATCTGTATCACGGTTTAAAGAGGCAGGATTTGACAGTGTAGCGCTCTTATTCGCCGTCTTCTTTATCAACCGACAGTCGAATCCTCGGGCAGCGGCAGCAGCGCGGTCTGCATAGTGGAAAATGGGCAAAGATTATTACAAAATACTGGGAATCGCGAAAGGAGCATCAGACGACGATATCAAGAAGGCGTACAGAAAGCAGGCTTTGAAATGGCATCCTGACAAGAACAAGGCAGCCAACGCTGAAGAGAAATTCAAGGAGGTCGCAGAGGCTTATGAAGTTCTCAGCGATCCAAAGAAACGAGAAATATACGACCAGTATGGAGAAGAAGGTATGTTCTTCCTTCATATCAGTAATACCCATGGTAACAAAGAACATATTCTCTATATCTACCCAACTCATACTGTAAAATATGTCAGATAATGTAGGCTTTAGGCTATACAAAAATATATACATTGCGTTATAAGCTGACCATATGGTTATGTTTTTATTTTAGTCCTCATCATTGCTCAACCAAAAGGCTAAATCTTTTCATGTAGAAACAATGCTCCCTGCAAGCCTAAATGTCAAAATGGATATGTCGCTGCTGTCTATTCTAATTATAAATAGACATGGTATTATATGTGGTGTGTTTACTAGATAACTGCGCTGGGTTGCATAGCAATGACAGCATGTGTTTGTGGCCTAAATCTTCCTCAGTCTATTTTTTCGAAAATAAAATGAGTTTTTTCTATATTATTAGGTCTTAAAGGAGGTGGAGGAGCGTCCGACGGCCCAGGTGGCAACTTCACCTACACCTTCCATGGAGACCCTCACGCGACATTCGCCACGTTTTTCGGAGGAGCCAGTCCTTTTGAGGTATTTTTTGGCAGGAAAGTCAACGGACGAGATGAGGACGACATGGAAGTGGACGGAAACGATCCTTTTGGTTCCTTTACGAGTTTTAACATAAATGGATTTCCACGCGAACGGCACGTAGGTCAAGGTGGCCCGCCACGCAGGAAGCAAGACCCGGCTATCCACCACGAGCTCCGGGTGTCACTTGAGGAGGTTTTTCACGGAAGCACCAAACGCATGAAAATCTCACGGAAGCGCTTAAATCCGGATGGTCGAACCTTGAGAACCGAGGACAAAATCCTCACTATTGAGATAAAGCGTGGCTGGAAAGAGGGAACCAAAATCACATTTCCACGGGAGGGTGACGAAACGCCTAATACTATTCCTGCCGATATTGTGTTTGTCATTAAAGATAAGCCTCACGGCCACTTTCGACGAGAGGGGTCTGATATTGTGTATCCAGTCCGGGTCAGTCTGCGCCAGGTGAGAACCATCCATTCATCCATCCATCCATCCATCCATCCATCCAACCAACCATCCTTCCATGCATCCATCCATCCATCCATCCATCCAACCAACCATCCTTCCATGCATCCATCCATCCATCCATCCATCCATCCATCCATCCATCCATCCATCCATCCATCCATCCATCCATCCATCCATCCATCCATCCATCCATCCATCTATCTATCTATCTATCTATCTATCTATCTATCTATCTATCTATCAATGGTGGTGCTGAGTAGAATTATCAGGTCATCAATATCAAATATTATCAATATTTTAATTTCAAAATGCACATCAGTTTCAGTATTTTATGTTGATTGTAATGTTCAGAATATGTTATAAGTTTTATTACAGTTAATTTATTTAATATTTTATGTCTCTTAAAGTCCATTACTGCATTCATCCATCTGAACTAAAAGGTGGCTTGTTAAATATAACTTTAATAAATATTATATATATATATATATATATATATATATATATATATATATATATATATATATATATATATTATTAAAGTATATGATGATTGATTTCACTTCCAAATATATATTGTTTCGTACAATAATATATAGTATGCTGCCATCTGTAAAAAAAAAAATAATTTTATGGTTTATTTATTTGAAAAGACTATTTCATTTACTTATTTAAAGTAACGACTGTAAAATTACAGAGATTTACTGTAAAACAACAGGTTGAATTACAGAAATTTACCAAAAATTTACATTTAAGGAAATTTCTTTAATTTAACAGCCGTTATTTTACTTTTTTTTTCCAGCTGCCGTAAAATCACAGATTTTTTTTACTGTGTATATATATTGTATACAGTTGAAGTCAGAATTATTACCCCCTCGATTATTAGCCCCCATTTTAATTTTTTTCCCACAATTTCTGTTTAACAAAGAGAAGATTTTTTCAACACATTTCTAAACATAACAGTTTTAATAACTAATTTATAATATTGGATTTATTTTATCTTTGCCATGATGACAGTAAATAATATTCGACTAGATATTTTTCAAGACACTTCTATACAGCTAAAAGTGACATTAAAAGGCTTAACTAGGTTAATAAAGTTAACTAGGCAGGTTAAGGTAATTAGGCAAGTTATTGTATTACGATGGTTTGTTCTGTAGACTATTGAAAAAAATTATAGCTAAAAGGGCCTAATAATTTTGACCTTAAAATGTGTTTTTTTTTTTTGTGTTTTGTTTTTTTTAAAAAGAAACAGCTTTTGTCCTTGCCAAAATAAAACAAATAAGACTTTCTCCAGAAGAAAAAATATCATCAGAATTATTGTGAAAATTTCCTTGCTCTGTTTAACATCATTTGGGAAATACTTAAAAAAGAAAAAAAAAAAATCAAAGGAGGGCTAATAAGTCTGTCAAATGTACATGTATAGTATCTCGCATTAAATGCAGAAGTAAAAGTTTCTGTCATATATGGTATAAAGTTTAACTTAAATCACTTTATTCTAACTGTATTTTATTTTTTAAATTAAATATTAACTGTAACTTTTAAAATTACAGTTTCATTTAAAATTACTTACACTTTTAATGTGTCTATGACTTTCGATAGATCTGTGCAGAAGTTACAGTTTTAAAAATTGTTGCCAGCTAAAAATGTTCAAATCTTTGTTTGAAATCTTCACTCTTACATAATGCAGTTTGGACAGCAAGTAATACGAGCTGTGTTTAGTTGCCAGAAAAGGCGCTCGCCCACTTAAACTGTTAGAGACCATCAAGATGTACTCGCACGACCGAATCATTAACACACTGTTCTGTAAATGTCAATTCTGTACATAGAGCACCAAACCCATCTAGCAAATGAAATATGCTTTTAAGCTTGGTGTTAAAAGGGGAAAAGGTGGATATATTTTTGCATGCAGCAACTGCAGTATAATGAGCTAAAAAAGGTTGCTGGATATTTGCTTGCGTTGCTGTCATAATGGAAGGTTACTGTCAAATTGTCATGCTGTCACTTTGATGCCTTTTCTCATTCTTGTCATTTAGGGAAATTGTTAGGAGTAAACTTAATCAAGATCAGTTCTTATCAAGCTGACATATGTTTTTGCAGATAACTTGTGCAATAAAAGCAGGTTGGGGTGTCATGATTTCCATTTCAAACAGTAGGACCCATATTAGTAGAACTAGATTGTAGGCAAGGGCCGGTATAAGGTTATGAGGTATGATAACCTTGGATATAAATCACAGTTTTACAGTGTCATGGGATGGAGTAGGCATGGGCCGGTATAAGTTTCTGACAGTATGATAACTTTGGATAATAATATCACGGGTTTACAGTATCACAGTATTGTGATTACTGCTGTAAAATGATGACTTTTTAAATGTCTTAGAAGAAAACAACAACATTTCCCCCCATTTAACACAATATATTACATTTTAAGACATATTTATAATATTTTGGAACAGTAAACATGTCAGGCTACATAATTAAAACAAACCATTGACTTCTACTATCTTCATTAGCTTAACAAACACAGATTTCCATAAAAAAACTCTATATCCCTTAGAAACGTTATATCAACACATTTTAGCTAGTTTAAATACCTTGATTTTTCCAAACCGCGGTATACCTTGAAAACAGTTATCATCCCATGCCTAGTATGGAGATCACTGCTCTAAAATATAAGATTTTTAAATGTCAGGGTAAAAAACAAAACCTTTTTCCTCTTTGTACACAATATATTTTATTTTGAGAAACACAAAGTATTTTGTAACAGTAAGCATGTCAGGCTAAATAATTAAAATTAACTATTAACTTCTGCTGTCTTCATTTGTTTCAAAAACACTGATTTTGGGAGATCTTTTTTTTGCTGGAGATACTGCCGTCCTCAAAAACAAAAACAACAAATGTAAATAAAAAATCTTACTCATACTTTAGAAACGGTATAGCAGAAAATTTTGATGATTTCAGAACCTTGACTTTTCCAAACAGCGGTATACCTTGAACACAGTTATTGTCCCATGCCTACTGGATTGTCTAGGTTGTCACATCATCAAGCTCCATCAAAAACTGGAAATCAGCACTGAGCTCATTTGATTTCATTAGGAAAGACAACACACACACAAAAGTTTCTTTTTCGAGATGAAGGTATTGTTTTCTTTTGTTATAAGTGACTCACATGAGGCTAAACTGCATAATTTAAACCAGTAGGAGGCCACGGACTCCTACTGTTATATAGCCTATATCTGAGCCGAACTGCACATTTATGACATAGACTGTAGTCATGCACACTTATTATACTATTTGATACTATTGTATAATGAGAGTAGAACTAGGGAAAGAGAGATTAGGACCTACAGCCTTGAAGTCTTGGAAGGATGCATCCTCACTAGAACTCTGAGAGCGTTAAATGGGTATGCAGTTATGAACAGTTAAAAAATTCTAGTTAAAACTGCTTTTGTGTATCTTTGTTGTATTTCTAAAAAAATACTAATAATTAAAATGATATAACTTTTTAAAGGGGTAGTTCACACACAAACGCACACAAAACACACACAAAATCCATACTTGTTCCAAAACTGAGTTTCTTTTTTTCCGTTAATCACTAAAGTAGATATTTTGAAGAATGTTGGAATTCAATAGCCGATGTTCATTCATTCATTTTCTTTTCGACTTAGTGCTTTTATTAATCTGGGGTCGCCATAGCGGAATTAACCGCCAACTTATCCAGCACGTTTTACACAGCGGATGCCTTTGCAGCTGCAACCCATCCACCACCAGGTGGAATACTCCACATAGAAATGTGTGACCCAATAGCCAATGTTTTCCATGTTATTTTTTTTCCTTGCAACATTCTTTAAAGTATCTTCTTTTGTGTTGTACAGAAAAAGGAAACTCATAAAGGTTTGGAACAAGTCATGGGTGAGAAAACGATGGCAGAATTGAAAATTGTGTGAACTATCCCTTTAAATTTAGAGAACAAATGAAGTTTGTAGAATATTGCTTATACTAATAACAATTGTTTCGCAATATGTTCTTTGATTATAGTCATTGTGCGGCTGCTCCGTCACTGTGTCGACGATAGATGGTAAAACGTGCAATATGAAGATAACCGACGTCATCAAACCTGGCATGAGGAAGGTCATTGCTGGACAAGGACTGCCCTTCCCAAAGAACCCAGAGCAAAGAGGGGACCTCATAGTGGAGTTTGATGTGAACTTTCCTGAAAGCCTGCCAACTAATGCCAAGGATGTCCTGAAACGGCACTTACCGGTCTCATAAGCTTGGACAAACTTTAGCAACATTTCTACATGAATTCAGTCCCTGAATCAAATTTTGAGAATGTGCAATTTCTATTTTTATTAACTAAATGTTTGTTAAATATGTATGTTATATATCTAAATACACACATATATGAATCATGTTGCATGACTGTGTATGTCAGTGACAGTGCAAGCTTAAAGTGCAACCTGTTTTTTATTTCCCTGCTTGATTTACTGTTATTTTTATGCTTAATTTGAATTGTGCTGTATGTATTGTTTCATAACGACAGTATTCTAAATGATATTGATTTATTTGTATGCCTTTTCAAGTAAATCTCACTTGTGCTGACAGAACTAATACTTCAATTCAAATACTGTTAATACTTCTCTCTAGATGCACAATATGGTATGACTTTAGTAGATGATGTTTTGGAGTGGTCCGTGTGGCTGTACCATGGATACTTGCCTTTATTTATGAAACTACAGCATACAGCAAGACTAAAATAATGCCTTTTCAGATCTGATATGTCAGATCTTTGTAATTGTGAGCGACATACTCACGTTATGTAACTGTCTTTGACAGAGACCAAAAATGGTTACATGTGCTGTGGGTTCATAGCATACCTTGTTTATGATATTTGGAGAACATTTGCATAAATCAAAGTATTATACTTTATATTTTTACTCTGTAGCCTGTTGACTAGTGTTTTGTGTTTGAGAGTCTTGGTTACATTTTTAGCCGAATAAAACAGGAGTTACAGAACTTACCGTACAGGTGATTTATTGACATTTCCGCCAGAGGACGCCACATGTTCAAAAGCAGTTTATGAGGGGAAAAGTCGAAGCAATCAGCAAACTTTGCTACTGAGGATTAGTCATTGTTTCACAATGAAGAAAGCAGAAGTTTCAATGAAACCGGTGACAAAGAGAAGATTTAACTGTACTAAAGGATTAATGACAAAGAAAAATAATGAACTAGGCTATTACAAATCTATAATGCGCGTTGGTTATTTCACAAAACAGTCAGCGTGTATTAAGAGTACGTCTGCATTTACCAGTTAAGAGTTTTAAAAATATCATTAACTGACACCTGAGCCAGGTAAATGAGTTTCTAGCTGACGTCACGACGTCCTGTATCGCGCGTGCGTTCAGCAGTGGAGTTGTCCATTGTGTCTCAGCAGCTTGAGAGTTTACAGTAGATCCGCATACAGTCAATTTATACTCGACCACCTGTTGATTACTACCGTTTTTAGCTCTTCGGTCGCTTTCTAAAGGGAACCTGACTAAAAGGACACGTTAAACAGGTTGATTTCCGTCCTTCGATGCTCTGGCTGTCCGTTTGCCGTGTAATTTAAGCCCCCTTCGGATTTACAGGAGGAGCGAACATGCCTTTGGGACTCAGGAAAAAGAAAAACAAGTCGAGAGAAAGCTCGAACTTAGTGGAAAACGAGGAGATCGGCGGACATGCAGTTGTCGGGAAGTCCGCGGTGAACGGCGGAGGACTCCCTCCTCCACCTGCCAGCCTGCGGCCGAAACTGGTGTTCCATACGCAGCTCGCGCACGGGAGTCCCACAGGGAGGATCGAGGGCTTCACGAACGTCAAAGAGCTGTACAACAAAATAGCAGAAGCCTTTAATTTAAGTCCAGATGAGGTAAATGCCAAATGAATTAAGTGTTTATCTCAGTGTGAGTCGCTTATAAACTGTTGAAGCGAGTTTCCAGATCTAACAAATCTCATAAAATCCACTGCTTTGTGTTTGCATAAGGTGCGTCTTTCTAGATACAGGCAGGTGAAATCTCGTTGACATTGTTATTCCACTTAAATCCAGCTTTGACTTTTAAAATGAGTTCTGGTCTGCACTATAAAGTTATTTTTTTCCAATAAGTGGCCATAAAACAGAAAATAAATGTTATATGGACCAGTAACAAAACATGATAGGTTATCTGTTAAGATACAGTTATCCAGTTTAAAACACACGCTGAGTACTTAGAAATGTATTTTGTGTTTCAATCTTGTATTGTTATGCATGTTTGACAAACATGGAAATCTAATCAACTGGTACTAAGTACTAAAAGTCTTCATATTATGTAATCATAAACAAATTATGAGAATTAACATTTTTACATGAGTACAAAAATCTGAAATATACTATCGAAGTTTTTTTTATAATAGTCCATTTGGTTTGCATACAAGTTGACTTATAACAATATCTTTACATTCAAATAGAGCTTAATTCCAGAGTCATGAAAGTACAGAGCGGTTAATAGAGTTATTGTTACATGTAAATACATATTAATACATAATATTTGGAACAAAATGTATAAAATGTATTATTATTTTCAAAAGTAAAAAAAAAAAATCTTATTTAAATAACTTCAATTAATAATTAACTTATCCAGATCCATTAAATAACAGCTTACACATAATAGCTCACACATCAGCACCAAATCAATTATTTTACATCATAAACGTGGTAATATAATAATTCTTGAAGGTGAAATGGCAACACTTACACACTGTAACCAATGTAGTGTTCCACGTAATTCATTCATGTTGTCCCAATTAAAATCGGTTAGGTTAACAGATTTAATAAATTTAAGTAGATTGAACATAGAAAAATAAAGTTGTCCTAATGAAATATCAACATTTGTGTTGTTTCAGCTCATTTTAAATAATTAGTTTGAGCAAATAAACATTTTTTCTTTTGAGTGCACACAAAAACTATGGTTTTATGTGTTCAGTTTGCTGGCTTGTTTGTTTTGTAGATTTGCCTACACCACACTGATGGTTAGATTTAGGGACAGACTTGTATGCTTGGCTTCGGTAGTAGCATCGGGTGTTAAAATACGTCAGTTTTTGAAGTAAATGAAGCTTAATATTTGTGTGAGTGAAAAGTCTAGTCCGTTTCCTCATCTATAACAGTACAAGAAAAAGCTAGTTGTTCCTTTCATGAACATTTTTAAGGGGAAATTCCCTAATACCAGTCAGACGAGTAATTGTAATGTTTGGACACATCAGTAGGGCGAGTGTTGTGATAATATTGTGAAATTAAATCACCCTCTGGCCTTCTGAATTGCTTATACTTTAATCCAATAGATTTCATCCACGTTCCTATCTTAGAGGCTCCCTAACACTACATATTTTGAATGTCGTCTCAGTCAAGCACACCTTCAGGTCATCGGCTTTCTAATAGAGGCTACAAGACCTGAAATGGGTGTGTCAGGCCCACAAAAGCAGGGGTATTTGTAAAAGTGCATTTTTTTTTTTCTGTGCAGTTTATCCATATGCAAATGTAGCATCCGGTCACTGAAACTGGGCCTTTTTGAAAACTTTTTCAGAAACTTGTTGTTAGCATTCACTGTAAAAATCAGGTAGTTGACTTTACTTTACAAATAGTGAGTTAAACTATACTCAGTTTGTTCAAACTGCTTGTTTAATATGAGCTAAAATAACACAACTCTTGAGTTTTTTTCCACAACATAATTGTTTTATGTTAAATCCTATTACGTTTGTAAAACAATAATAAGTTAACTTAATTCCTTCATGTTGTCCCAACACAAATCAATGGTGTGGAACCAAACTTTTTTTTTTACAGTGTATGTAAATAATTATAAAAATAAGTTGTCAACTTAACAGTTCTTAGGTTTACTCACTTTTTAAAGTAAAGTCGATCAATTTGTCGCTTTTAAAGTAAATGGAAGTTAAACAGTGTTGGGGTAACGCATTACAAGTAACGCAATTTAATTAATAATATTACTTTTAATAAGTACTAAGTAACGCATTACTTTTGAGAAATAAGTAATAATATTTGTTAGTTATTTTTTTGAAAACGTAACAAGTTACTTTTTAGTTTAATTTAAATTTAATTTAAATTAAAATGAAAGTAGTCATAATGAGTCACGCAGTCAATGAGAGAATGTGTTCATTATTTTGAACACATCGATGAAAAGGAAAAGGGGATTGTCTCAATAATTTTACTTGTTTCAATGGACAGTGATTCTACAATTAGTACAAAAGTAGAAAACACATTGCTTTAAATCTTCAATAATCTGTACATACGGCATGTATAGCTCAGGGGTAAGAAAGTTCTCACATAACATACTAAAATACTATTTTTTTATGTTTTTTTTTAAAGGTAAATTAAGATGTAAATTATACCGTACGCTGTTAACTGCAGAACTTTTATATAAAAAAACTAGTTCTGGAAAAATCAAGCATCAGGGACGTAATAAAAAGGAACACAAATGTTACTTAAAAGTAATGTTACTCATTACTTACCATAAAAAGTAACTAAGTAACCCAACTATTTATTTATTTTTTTTTGGGGGGGGGGGGGGGGTAAGTTAAAGTTTGTCTTTTTATTCTAAAATCATGATGGACATGTGATTGAAATAGTTTCTAATATGAGAAATAAAATTGTAGAGCGTTTCTTGATATCGTCCATTGGGAACCATATCTTTGGAAGATGAGCACAGATACATTGTTTATAAGAAACACTACTATAAACACTCAAAATACACTCAAAAAATTATTTTTGCTGCTTGTTCAAAGTACTTTTTAAAATGAGCTCAGTCAACACAGTTCTTGAGTTTCATTGGGACAACTCATCCACTTCCAATTTGTAAAAACAATTAAGTTAACTGAATCGATTTGTGTTGGGACAGCATGAAGGTGTCATGTGGAAGGTATAGGGTTCCACCTAACACCTTCATGTTGTCCCAACACAAATCGATTGAGTTAACTTAATTTATTTAAATTTGTAAAACAATTAGGTTAACCTAATCTATTTGTGTTGGGAGAACATCAAGGTACTGTGTGGAACCCTGTATTTTTTACAGTCAATGAAATTTGCTATTTGTTTGAACTACTTTTTTAAAATGAGCTGAAACAACACAATTCTTGATTTTTACGGGGGGCATAACTTGTTCCATGTTAAAAATTGTTCCATGTTAAATCCACATAAATTAGTAAAATCTAAGAAGTTCACTTAATTTCTTCATGTTGTCCCAACAACACAAATTGATTGTGTGGAGCTTCTTTTTTCAATGTAACCTGCCTTGCCTAATTTCCTGTAAAGCAACAACTTTTTTTTTTCAAAGTAAACTAACAAATGACATCGTACAGTGTCATCATGGTGAAAGTGTATATTTTGCTTAATGATGTCATGGTTTATGCTCTTTTGTTTGACATCAGATTATGCAATACTCCTTTTTCAGGCTTCTGGTCGGCCAGCATACTTGATGCGTAGAATTATATCATCACTTGTTGGTTTGGCATGCTCATGATAGTGCATCATAACATGTTTTTGCGTTTTCATGTGGACCTAAATTTTGTAAAAGGAAGGAGGAAAATATCTATTCATAAAGATACAGGTATACATGTGGACATGGACTCAAGACAGTGGAGATATGCAAATTGTGACTCTGGACTATGTTGCATGGGGATTTTCCTGGGAATAACCAAACATAGACATTGTCAAAACATTGACAATATTTGCAATTTATTTCAAATGATCAACATTTAGTTTATTCCAAATTCATTATATTATTAAGTAAAGATGTTTCTTGAAGATAATTTGTAAATGTCCTATTATAAAAATGTCTGCTTAATTTTTGATTATTAATATGCATTTCAAAGATTTTAATTTTTGTGCGGTTTATTCATAAACTAATTTCGAGAGGATCACGTGCTTATGATCAACACGGCTGGCTCCTTATCAGCCCTATTAGATGATTATGGAAACATTATAAATAACCTGAGTTTTTCACTCCAGTTATCATCATGTTGAAGCCCTAAGTGAATTAGTTTACACTTCTCACAGTGACAAGCAGGGGAGTTCTCGAGACCTATCTGACCTCGAACTCCCCTCTCGCCCTTCTAATGGGAGGGAGCCCCGGGCTCGAGGATATTACAAGCTCAGGGCTCTCTCCCGGGAAAGCATGCTAAATATGCTTATTGATTGTCAGCTAAGTGTGAACTCTTGAAACAGCATTTAAAGGAGAGTTTTTTCTTAATATTTGATTTTTTGCACTCTCAAATTCTAAATTTTTAAATAGTCATATCTCAGCTTAATATCTAATTCTATTCTTAAAATACATCAATGGAAAGATTATTTATTGATCTTTCATGTGATATAGATGAATCTCAAGATTAAAAAACTGCCACCCATATGACTTGTTTTGTGTGTCCATGGTTGAGAACCACTAAAATCCAAGAAATTAGCATTTGCAGCTACCATTAATCATTTACTTGTTCAAATAGAGGGTGCACTGATGATAATATAGAAGCATTGCAGGTCCCCATAGGAAGTCCCTCATGTCCTGTTACAGTGGGCACAACCCTAATGATAATATGTTGTGGCCTCCACATGGAAGGAGGGAACACGGTCGAGTGCATTGAGTGTTCCATTTGTTGTCTGTTGCGAGATGCATCAACTATATTTGAGTATTTTTTTTTTTATAACCAATGAAATGGCTATTTAGCAGGGTTAAGGATATGATTAACCTTTTGAAAGCCTTCATGTTGTAATGGGTTGTTTGGCATATATCATAGAGCATATACTGTACCACATTCAGCCCTTCACCACGTTGAAAATGAAGTGTATCCGGTTAAAATGGCAGTGGCAGTTAGGTTAGAAGGCTCTTTGTTTGTGAACAACATTCATTACCATGCGATGCAAAATGAATGTGATAATAAGACTCCCTTTGTCGTAACTAGCAGACCAAAGCCAGGCTTATACCATCATTGTTATCCCACAAAGATGGTTTAAAGGAACACATCACTTTTTTTTTTTTTGGAAATAGTCTCATTTTATAAATATTCTAGAGTTTAAAATGATTCAACTTATTTTAAATTCATTTAACTGTTTTCTGTTTCTGGCCAGAGCCACTTTTAGCTTAGCTTAGCATAGATAATTAAATCAGATTAGACCATTAGCATCTCACTCAAAAAATGACAATGGCAAGGATATTACGCAGCTCTGTTATCTAGTTGCGTAAGTGGGACTATTTTTAGGTGCTGCATCATATATTGCACCTGCTGCAGCCATGGTATGGCAGCAAAGCCCCTTGATTATTAGACCAGAATGAGAGCAGTTTAGGGCTGTTTGATTTGGGGGAAATATCTGTGTTTTATTTATTTTTGACATATTGCGATTTCCATTTGATTTGTGATTTAATTTTGTAGTCAACCTTCAGCTCAATGTTCTGTATCGTAGCTTATTACTGCTAAAATGCAGTGAGTGTTAGTTAAAAAAAGAATCTGCAAAGATTTTAACTAACTCCAACTTTTATTGAAACTTTTATTGTATTTCCTCATGCTGTGGCAACAATTCTGCAATAGCTCTTACAAATGTCTTGTTTTTGTTCATTGTCTGTGGCTTTGAATCCAAAATATTCTTATGATACCGACATGCTGTTTTTCTTTGATATGAGTTCGCCTTACAATGCTTCTGAAGCAGCAGATGACATCATCCCACTTGTCCACACCTTCCTGTTTGTCTTATTGTGGGCTTTTCGTTTAGTTAGGTTGCACAATTGTGATTGGGCAGAACAAAAGTCTGCTCACTCAGTTGGCTAGTAAGTGTGTCACACTAGATAGCAGTCATACATTTGCTCTGGGTGGAGGAAATTATATAGTACACAGATATTTCATATCGCAGCCTCTTGCGATTTAGCTAATCGCAACATTTCAAATTTTGATTGCGATTCAGTTTTGCTTAATCACACAGTAGAGCCCTGCATTTGAGCACGAGCATGATGGGGCCCGACTATTTTATGCCCTTCGGGCCGAACTTCAGGCCAATTTTCACATCATAGCTAGCATGCATATCGGACTTCTGGCAACGTACAATAGAGAACATAAAGAGAAAAATTGTCAATGGTGAACTTAAAACTGTGAAAAACGCTAGAGGAAGGGCAAACTACTGGTCAACTTCTTAAATTGTGACAACTTTACATGATGAGCCAACTGGTAATGCACAACTTGTAAATCCACGGGCGACAGGATTTTATTCCAATTATGCACAAATCCAGCACCGCTCCGCCTCATCATCTCTTATTCTTATTATTTTAGTCTCAAGAAACACTGATGCTTGCTATCTTAGGCTACATTAATTAAGAGCAGACAAATCAGATGAAAAATCAGACGCTTAAGTTGTAATCTTTAAAATTATGACACATAATAATAAAATTTGCAAATATATGACAGAGGATTGAGGTAGTGAAGCATAATTAAATCCTTATTGTCCACTGACCGCAAGAAAATCATCCACCCGCACAGTGGAGTAATGGAGGGTCTCATACAAAAATATAATTCGTAGCTCTATTTGTCTTGGAAAAAATATATTTTTAAAACAAATTTCGTATAATTTGTCTCTTAGTTTTTATTTTTATTTTTGTTGGTCAGTTATCTACTAGAAAAAATAGAAGAATGAATAACATTTGAGGTGAAGTGCTTCAAAACAAGTCCGCTATATGATTCGGCACCAAAATACCAACTGGGTTGTCAAATAAAATAATAATCTAACCTAAATAAAATTAAAATTGTTTAAAACATCTTTAATGGTAGCGATTCCATGCGAGGAGGCTGAATTGTTCGTTGAAAGAGATAGGCTGGGCCTGATGAGCCTGCAGTCTCCACCCCGTGTGGGGGATTAATATTTGTCTCATTTTAGGCCTTTTGGCTAATGTCTCAATTAAGTTTAGCTGTTTTAACGAGCGTTTACTCATTTTAGACCTTGTATTAAACAATAGCTGTCTTAATTGTAAGTTTTAGTGTGCGGAAAAACTAAAAGCAAAACTAAATCCAATACATTTCTTTACGCATTTCCCACCATGCACGTGCATACACACTTTACACCTTTATTTATTCTATATTAAACACACCTTTATTTATTCTCATTCTTTTTTGCTTTGTCAATATATATTGTAGTGTATACTGTTTAATAATCAATTTAAATTATGTAATAAATAAATAAATTAAAGCTGCATTCATTTGCGCCCTCTAATGGTAGGTGTACGTGTCGTGAGCTGTACAGCTGCAGGTGCCACTGGGTTAAATTGAGTAAACTCACTGTGGACAACATACCGCTTAAATATTGATGTCACTTAAACTAAATCTTACAATTAAAAAAACAAGCAAAAAAAATGTTTCTCTAAATTATTCTGATAAAAAATTAAACGAAAAAAACATCAACTTTGTATTAAATACAAATATTTTAATGGCTGTAACAGTATAAGCTGTTTGGCGGTAGGGTTGTAACAATATACCGGTATGACGGTCTACCACGATTTGAACGTGCACGATTATCATACCATGAACAATTGCATATCAACGGTTTTAACCCTTAAAGACCGAGACAGCTGCCCGCGGCTTAAAATAAGTATTGCTCTTAAATGTTTAATAACTTTTGATCCGCTGATCCGATTCATACAATTCAAAGATTGGCATAAAGAAGAGAATCTCAGCTTTCCAGTGCTGTATCACATAACAGACTTTCGCGGACTTTCAGAGGCTCCGGAATCAGTGCATTTACGTCATCAAAATTTGACAACGCTGATTTGACAAAGAAACGCTCGTCACTGTGTCTCCTGACAAACCAGACATGATACATTGATGCATTGTCCCTCCTCCATGCCCAGATTGGTTCAAACTCGCTATATCACAACCAATAAGCATAGGTTTCGCTTTTGTTTGTGGACCAAACACTGAGCTTTTTGAACAACACGGAATGAGAGATAGGCATACATTTATGCGCAGCTAAATAAAACGCAAAAAAAAAAAAAGTTTTGCATGAAACAATTCTCATACTAAGTACTTTTGCATGCACAGCAGCACAGAAACATGACAAAACAGTGACACAGCAAAGACGAACTGCTGCTCTTGCTGTTTTCAAAAGACGCAAATGAAGGTGCAGCTGTTTGTCTGCATTGCAGACAACCATATCCAAATCCATATCCACAGACAACCATATCCATGCTGGCACATAAAACCTAAGGATGTTCCATATTGAATCTAGTTTTGTTATGTAACTATTTATAGTATAGTAAATATTTATATCTATTTTTTTACTGAGGATTTGCACCATGTTTATTTGGACTTTATTTGGACTTTGACACATTATTTATTATTTTCTTATTTTTTTATTTGTTCATTGTAAGTGGTGTTGTTTATAGTAACTAAAAATATATTATTTGGAAAAAGTCAAATTTGCTTCACTGTTCTATTATTTTGTAACATTTGTAACATACCGTATACCGCGAAACCGTCAAACCGTGGTATTTTTTTTAGACGATTATCATACCGTAAAAAATTCATACCGTTACAACCCTATTTGGCGGGGAAAAAAGCGGGCTTCGGTTCGGACTTGGACCAAAGATTTTGATGGGCCGGGCTACAGCCTGTGCGTCTTGGGCTGGGGCCAGGGTAGGGCTTAAATTTAAGGCCCATGCAGGGCTCTATCGCACAGTCCAAGTTTTTAGCCATATCGGCCTGAAAAATTGCAACTTTTCATTTTCCTTTGGTCTTAGTAAACAATGTAACTACAGACGACTAAAGCTTTAAATTTGTTAAATTATCAAAACCTCTTTTTTACTTAATTTAAGTTTGATGCTAATGGTCTAATCCGATTTAATGATCTATGCTATAAGCTAAGCAAAAATTGTTCCCGCCAGACCCGGAAAAAAAAAACTATATATAGTAAAGCTTCACCTGTAATATTGCTTGATTATGCATTTAATGCTGCTGCACATGTTGGAGTACGTGACTTCAATGAAGTGCTCTTTCATAGAGCTAACATGTCATTTGTTTAGCATTTGCATGCAGGTGCAGATGGCTGTGTTGTGTTCTCTGCTAAACAGCTTTCTATGTTTTGCAGGATCAGAAATGTAGAAGGTTTGATAGACTGTTTGTGTTTGTAGACCTAATTTAACTAATCTAAACTAAATATGAGCTCAGGGGGTCTTCGTTTATATGAATGGAAAGTTTTGCTAATGCTAAAGGAGTTAGCTGCCCCATGCTTTTACTAAAACTAAAAGAAAGCAATGATGATTACCATTTTGTTGGCATGATTTTAGAAGTATTTTACCAAAAGGTAGACTTCCACATGCCTATTTTCAGATTTAAAAAGCTGAATAGACAGCAGCAATGTTGATTGCTATCAGCCTTATCTGATGTGACAGGTAAACAAATATCTCAGTGTGTCGTCAGCAAATGCTTTCATGTACACTGAAATTGTGGCAGTTGCCTCCAGTCAGATAAGATTATACAGTAACAAGTTCTGCTATTCTGTGATCAACAAGCAGCTATTCGAGCAGAAATATGTACATCATTTTTAATCCTAAATATTTTACGATTCGGAATGTGATTTTTTACTTGTTTTACACTTTTTAATTATCAGAAAACTAAATGGATATTTTAGTATATTAAAAGCCCGAGATCTTTACATTTTCTTAGATGCTTAATCCTGTGCGCTTTCAGTTTTGTCATTTATCTGCTCGTCATATTATGTTGCAATACTTGTCATTCATACTGAGAACAGACTGACGCTGCAGTATTCCAGGTTGTTATAAGGAATATACTTTATTATTTATGTTGTAATGTGCCCGTCAAGTATGAACTTGCTGTTAGCTGAAAGGAGTGTAAGCACAACACAATTTGTGTCGCGCCTCTACTGTAACTTGTTCTGATGGCTATGTTGAAACTTTAGACGTCACTCTATTTTGAATAAACAGGTTTAGTCATATGGCTGTTAGATGGGTTCATTATTTTGATTGTAAGTCTAGAGGAAAAAAGCAGAGGATATATTGCAGAAATGTGGCATTCTTGAACCACAAAGGCATAGTTTTTTTATTATTATTTTCTTGATTGGTGTTTAGCAAGACCATTCATCATAGAATACAATACAACATAGGAAAAATTACAGACTGTCTTAGTTTTCTTCACTTCCCACTATTCCCTCAAAATAAAATAAATAAAATGTAGGAATTATAAACAAACACGTCCACTGAGAGAAAAATATTCTTTCAATAATAAATAAAAAAATAAATAAATAAAACAAATGATAAAAAATGAGCAAGTTTACAATAAAAGAGTAATATATATATATATATATATATATATATATATATATATATATATATATATATATATATATATGTATGTATATATATATATATGTATGTATGTATATATATATATATATATATATATATATATATATATATATATATATGTATATATATATATATATATATGTATGTATATATATATATATATATATATATATATATATATGTATGTATATATATATATATATATATATATATGTATGTATATATATATATATATATATATATATATATATATATATATATATATGTATGTATATATATATATATATATATATGTATATATATATATATATGTATATATATATATGTATATATATATATATATATATATATATATATATATATATATATATATATATGTATATATATATATATGTATATATATATATATATATATATATATATATATATATATATGTATGTATATATATATATATATATATATATATATATATATATATATATATATATATATATATATATATATAATCGAAAAGTTCACAATAAGGAGTCAATATTTCCTCTTTCCAATTAATTACTGTGTATTAGAACTGATATCATCTGAACAGGGTAAGCCTTTGATATAGTCTAAAACAGGGTTCCAGGTCTTGTGAAAAGATTTGAGAGATCCTGCAAGTAAACATCCTTATTTCTCAAGTTTTATGTAACTAAAGATTTCTCGGATCCACATGCCATGTGATGGAGGAATTACCTGTTTCCATTTAATAAGAATGCCTCGTCTAGCTAAAACAGTAGAAAAAGCAATAACCTGGCGAGATGCAACAGTCAAGTCAGCTCTCTCTGAAATCCCAAAAACGGCTGGGTCTAGATGTTAATAGATTTATTAAGTGTGTCAAAAACATTGAACCAGAAATATTTCAATTGAGGGCAACTCTTAGAACATAAGTAGATGGTTAGCAGGAGACAGCTTACAGCAATGACGGGCATCACTTCTATCAGGACAAAATGTAGCTAATTTGGCATCGGTTAAATGAGCTCTATGGAGCACCTTACATTGCATTAGGAGGTGTCTGGCGCATATAGAGGAGGAGTGGACCATCTTTAAAATATCTTCCCATTGTTCTTTCTGCAATATCAACACTAAGGTCATTTCCTAAGATTCTTTGAAAGAAACCATAGGATTTTCATTTAGTGTGTTTATTAAATTATAAATTGCTGATATTAAATGTTTCATGCTCGTATATAAACAAAAAGAATAGTCAAGAAGGTGTTCAGGAGACGGTTAGGAATGTGGGGAAACAATTTCTTAACAAAAGTGTCTGACCTAAAGGAAACGAAACAATTGACTGTTGGCGAGATGGTATTTAGTGGATAGAAATAAAAAAGATGCGAATACCCCGTCTTCATATAAATACTTTACCTTAACGAGTCTATTAGCTGCCCAGATGCGAAAAGTGTGATTAAAAGAAGATAATTTTATTGTTCAAAATAGGTATATGGATAGATGCTTTATGCAAGCCGTAATGCTTTCTGAATTAAACCCAAATTTTAATATTGTTAATGACTACCACCGCTGATAATTAATGGAAGCTGAGAGCTGATAACAGAGTGCATTTTGTTGACAATATCCCTGAGGGAACCCAGGGGGCACAACAAAGGCATAGTTTTTAATATTTTTTTCCAAACCTGAATGACAATTAAAAAAAAAAAATGTTTCAAAACAAGGTTAGTAAATGGAGTCCAATAAAAAAATTAATTAAGTAAAAAAAAAAAAGATAAAAATAGAACATTTTTGGGTGATAATATTAAATTCTTGTAACGGTTGTCATGTTTGGTTTGCTAATATTTGTGAAAGCGTGTTAAAAGCAAAGTTGACACATATTTAGGGATTTTACTAGTATAATCCTCTTTATTTGTTGATATGATACCATGTTTTGGAAGATTGTAAATTCTTCATTTATCCCTCTAATGTTAATGGATACCTGTGGAAAATGTTGATGAGTCTTATTTTGCTGTTGTGAATGGATTTACACAGTAATGTTTAAGCTAGCTGGTTAATCAGTCATTGTAATGAATGATTTGATGATTCTTCATCATGTTTGTGTGTTGTTAAACTTTGCTGCTTCAGCAATTTTTGCTGTTAAACTGCACCTCAATTTGCTATCTGTAACCCTTTTTATTTTGGTCCAGTAAAAATGCTGCTTAATTTTTAGGCAATGTTCTTTCATTTATTAATTCATTAATTGATCATAATAGAGTAGTGAAGCGATGTTGTCAAAACCTAGAAGAGTCATTTCCATGTTATACTTTTGTGTAAAACAACATATGGTAAACATAACTTGAAATCTTTGTTTTTTAGGTTTGTTTAAAATGTACATTATGCACCAGTCACATTTTACAATACGTTTCATTAGTTAAAGTCCCCAAGAAATAAAAACTAACCGTATAATTGATTTTGTTAACTCACATTTCTAGTTTTCTGGTGAACAATTCATCTCTGCATGTCATTACGGAAAAAATAAATAGTTTACCTTTTTAATCTTTCATTGAAATCTGAAAATGCACTTCCTGCTCTTTTTATTTTACATTTTTTAAGTTAAATTGTCAGATTATGTATATTCAATTCAATTCAGCTTTATTTGTATAGCGCTTTTACAATGTAGATTGTGTCAAAGCAGCTTCACATAAATGGTCATAGTAACTGGATCTCGTTAAAAGGGTTCAGTTTATAGTGTTTAAGTTCAGTTCAGTTTAGCTCAGTTCAGTGTGGTTTAAAGTCATTACTGAGAGTCCAAACACTGAAGAGCAAATTCATCGATGCACAGCTCTACCGATCATGAACCATGCGAGCGAGAGGAGACAGCGGAGAGGAAAAAAAACTTCACTGATAGGAGAGTGAAGAAAAAAAACCTTGAGAGAAACAAGACTCAGTTGGGCACGACCATTTTAATTTCTCCGTTGGCCAAAAGTCTTGTGCAGAGCTGCAGCGGTGGAGGCTGGAAGCTGGCCTCAGCGAAGACTCGTCTGTTCCTGGAGTGTCACTCGAATCAGTCTCATACTTTCCACTCCCCCATGACCATCAGCGCAGCAGAAGCTCAGGATACGGCCTGGTCCCAGATATGGAAACCTTGGGATCATCTCGTCGCTGGTCTTGGATCCAATCAGTGACTCCGCATAATCTGAGGACCTCGGGATGAGTTTCCCCAGGTGGAAATGGAGAAAAAAAAAGAGAGAATTAGCGTAGCTGCTGTTCATAGTGTATATAAGCAAGATCCAGAAATATATAATAATATATCTTAGGAATTGAGTTCGGCTAACATATTTAACCACACACCTCCAACTGTCTGTTTTGACAACAAACAGAAATTGTGAGCAGGGGTCCGTTCTTCGTACCTCGCTTAAATGATCTAAGATGATTTGACAAATCCTGGATCTTTTCATCTTGATAACTGATCTCTCGCTAATTTGGTTCTTCAAACAAGTTCCCGAATCAGATTAGAATGTCTGGATAAACTGATCTGAGATCGCTGCGTGTGTTGTGAAGGACAGATCTATCGATCCTCGAAATCATGATCAGCAATGCAACGATTGGCTGACGGCACAGCAGCGTAATGACATCATCTGATTAATATTCAATTATCCATGCGAGCAAAATTACATCAAATTAACTGGTTGTTTACAAAAGCATTTTGATAGTGGTAAAGGCATCTGCAACTTTTGTGAAGCATCAAATCACCGGCATATTAACTATCAAAAGATGTTTATGACTGCATAAATGTATTATTGCTTTAAAAGAGTCACATATTGTGCATTTCTATTATACACAATTTGTACTAAAGTGATCTAAAAAGTTCATATCAATAAGTTTTCTCTTTGCACCACCAGGTGGCAATCTTTGTACTTTCATTTCGAGAGTGCAGATTGCATAGGTTTTATTAATATGTATAACTTTATTTATTTTATTAATGACTATAACTTTATATATATATATATATATATATATATATATATATATATATATATATATATATATATATATATATATATATATATATATATATATATATATATATATATATATATATATATATATATAGTTTAAAAATATTTACTCTTTTTCCCAAGTGTTTATAACTACTACTGTAAGAAAATATCAGAATTCGGAACATACTTTCTGTATTATCTTTGCTTGAACTGACCCGATCTAATCCTGTTTATATGAATTGAACCTGCTCCCGATCAGGTTTAAGCTAGCAGAACTGTTGCTATGACAACAACTCTCGGATCAGCTTTGGAGAACGAAACGATCCTGGATCGTGTCAAATCGTCAATATCCAAATCCAGCTAACTGAGTAATCCACGTACGAAGAACGGACCCCAGGAGGAGTCTGTTAGGTTGTTATTTTCCTGATCTTTCTGAATGAAATGCGTACTTTACTACATCCATTCAGCCCACAGTATATAGAAATACATAATAAATTGCTTCATCTTCATCTTGTCCCAACACAATTCAACAGCGTGGAACCCAGCATTTATTACAGTGTTCAACCAAAAAAATGGTTATTTGTCCCACAATCCCACTTTATTTCCTCAGAAGTGTTGTAATAAGTGGCTACAATCCTGTATTGGCTAACAACGTTGTTTTGAAAAGCCAAGTCGGTTTACTGTTTGTCTCTGGAATGCTACTCTGAAAAGGTCGGCCTGTTGCAATCCTTTCAGTGGGTGTGCCTCATATTAAAGGTGAAATGGTTGCCAGTTGAGGGAGGCTTTCTCACACAATGTGGGCGGGTACGTCAGAGAGTTAGCCGCTGAGGATGTGCCATGTCTCAGAAAACGTGCGAGGTGTAAGAGGAAGCATGATGTCAGTCGCAGCCTTGGTAACACAGTGTAGGTGTCTGCGAATCCACCTACTAATATGGCAAGGATCCGCCTCCCAGCCTGTCAGGGGCAAAGCAAAGCTGGCCGTCTGTAGTAGGCAGTAACCCTCTCCTCCCCCCTTCTGTCCCTACGAAAGCTCCCCCTTAATCCCGGGCCTTTTGATAGGCTGCGGTAACCAGGGCAACGGTCTTGTATGCGTGTCAGCTGATGTGTGTCCAAAGTGCCCGCAGCGCACAGAAGGGGAAGAAAACAATTTGTCTTTGTTGGAGTGTCTGCCCCATCAAAGGTCGTTATAAACCGCTGATATGGACCGATCTCGTCCAATTGCGTCCAAAGTCCTTACCTAGAAAATATGTGTTTGAGAGCATGACATTCTTTCGTTTTATGATTTTCGGGGGTTCAGCCTGTATATAAAATCTGCTTTCTTATTTTGCCAGGTCTCATGTTTCCTCATTTATAGCAGGAAGTTTGACGGAAAAACATGAAGGCAGATTTTTAAGTGACTGACACCACGCACTGTAAAAAAAAGGCCTGAGACATACATCTAATACCCTGCATTGAACATGTACACATGGACATCACCTGTATTTTGTGTAACTGCAGGTTAACTATGTCAATATAAAGTAGCGTTAACTATTTAAAGGTATTAGTTATTAGATGATTAAAGTCATGGTAGCTAATAATCTTAACATTTCTGATATTGATTGTTATATATTATGTGCAACTTTTGTAAAACTTTCGTTTTGAAACGATAATTATTGTGAGAAGTATGGAGCTAATAATATGCCAAAACAATCTGAATTCGAATTGTGTTCATTTGAATTGTTTTTATATGCCGTTTAAAATTGTTTTGAATAAATTTTTTTTTAATTTTCATTCATTTTCTTTTCGGCTTAGTCCCTTCTTTTCGCCTTAGTCTTACATTTCAGATGTTCAATATCCAAATTATGAAATTCGAATTCAAACAGTTATTAACAGCATAAAAAAGTTCAGATTTATTAAATTACAATTGTCAATCATTCAAATTAAAACAATTCAAATTCGGATTGTTTTGGCATATTATTAGCTCCATACTATACTAATTAACTTGAGTTAAACTGATTCTACTGTAAAATACTGTACAATTTGAGGCAGTCGGTTTCAGACTTTGCTTGAGGGCTGCGGGTTGAAGCTAAATGTACCAAATTGTATTACATTAAATTTGCTAATTTATGTGTGTGTTATTAAAAAACAACCTGAAAACATTGTTTTAAAATTTATTAAATAATGATACAATATATATATATATATATATATATATATATATATATATATATTTTTTTTTTTTTTTTTTTTTTTTACATTTTATAATGAACTTATTGTAAAACATAAACTATCCCATTTGTAGCACAATGGAGCTCAATGCACTAGTTGAGCTGCTCCTGCCTTTGCCTTGATTTGCTCGCTGATGTCTTGTGCATTATCCTTCATCTGTCAAGTGACTATTTACATTTTAAAAGACTGATTAATTTTCACATTTAAATGAAACATTTCATTTCAGGTGGCTTTTTTGTAGCTCGTCAGTTAAACAAAGAAACAAAAGGTTACATTAAATTGTCAAAGGCATTCAGCCCAACTAACTCCTTATCATTCTCCTTCAATTTAGGCCAAACCAAAGGTTAACATGGGCCAACATTGGCCCGCAGGCCCTCCATTGGGCACCACTGTTGTAACAAATCATAAAATGGCAGTCACGGTACAGCCCTGTAAAATAACAGTACATTACTGGCAACTGCAGCTGCCAGTTGTTGTTTTTTTTACAGTGTGGGTCTGTGTGTACATTGGTTTTTGGGGTATGATGATCCTGTTGTTGGTTTATTATTTAAAAGTATCACATTTTATTTTTAATACAGGTGCTTTTTGTGTTCTTACGTTCTCTCTGTCTCGATCGATCAATCTCTGTCCATTCATTTCAGCAGATAATATAAGCTCATAATTTGGCCTAATAAACATATTTCTAAAAGTACTGCTGACATTTCAATCTGATCCAAACATAAAAATAAATAAAAATTGTAAAAAATCCCAGAAATGATGTGATATGGAATGAGACAAAGAGAAAATACTCAACTACTGAAATTGATTTAATATTTTGTACAAATGGGAATGACAGCTTCAAGTCTTGTACTTGCATTGCTTGTTCAGATGTGATTTTTTTGCTTGAACCACTGAAGGTACCCTGAAAATATTTTTTCTTTTTAAAAGATGTCTAATAGATGTCTAATTAACGTCTAAACAAAATCGTCTTGGCTAAAACATGGCTAAATTTGGGCTCTCAGTGAAAATCTAATAGATGTCTAAGAATAGGCCAAAACTAGTCTAGTCATCAAATAAACAGAAATGAATGACTACACATATAAAGTCTGTCTAATCTGTCTATTTGACGACTAGTCTAGTTTTGGGCTATTCATAGATCTCAATTAGATTTTCACTGACAGCCCAAGTTTAGCCTTGTTTTGGCCAAGCTGTCTACGTTTAGATTAGACGTCTATTAAGCACAAAATTGTTTGCTGGGTATGGTTTGTTTTTAGGATGTTTGATATTTTTCTGGACTTTGAACGAGTCAGGTTTTGTACCATGCTGTCCATGGAGGATGAGGGAGCTCTCCGATTTCATGTAAAATATTAAAATTGTTACATTGTTGCTCTTTGTTCTTGGTGCGGCTCGCTTCCACACGGCAAAGTTTCTAAACAGATCAAAAGAGCTAAAACAAGTCACGTGTGAGTAAACTCTCCTCACATTGGTCAGAGTTTCAGGGTTTATTTTGCAGAGTCCTGCTCAGCTGTCAGGGGGGGGGGGGGGTGGTGGTTTGGTGGTGTTTAACAAGGTGTGTGCGACATTTCTGAAAAGCGAAGAGGGATGCGGTGGGGAGGGGTGAGAAGGGTGCGTGACGTATTTGAGTACTGGGAGGGAAACGCTTGTTTGCGGGCATGCGGGAGTCTCTGTGCTTGGTTGGCAAAATTAGCCAAAATAAGCATCCCTAACAGGGTTCAACGCTGATCGGCCAGATCGGACCAGTGGTTCAGATTTTTACTTGCCCTGCCAATGTTTTCACTGTCCCTTCCAAAAAAAATGTTAATAGCTATTTCTTAGCCACAAATTAAAAAACTGAAAAATGTGTCAAAATTTTTGTAAATCTAGAATTTAAATATTTAAAAAATGTTAATAAATGTACAATGAGCAAAATTCAAAGTGCTTTGCAAACAAAAGCTGCAAAATGTGCAGGCGTTTTATTGCAAAACAAAAGATGGCTTGGCTGCCAAACTGACGTCAAACTGTACAAAACATGGACAAGTAGTCACAGGCAAATTCAACTTTAGTGACAGGGCATCAGTGGCCCAATCGGGCCAGTAACAATCCTGTCTACTGTCCCGAGCATCTCACACGCTGGCCCCGGGCCATCAGGCAGTCCTTATTGTTGAGCCCTGAAGGTACTCGAATCATTCCGAAAAATACCAAAAAGCTAAACTCAAATCAGACAATATTCTTTCAGTGGTTTAATCTGAATATTATCCATCTATAAGAATACACATAAAACAAAACAATGACTTTATTCAACAGCTTCTTCCCCTCGGTGTCAGTATATTGTGCATGTTCATGGGCATTGTGCAGTGACATATGCCCTTTCGCCTCTGATTGGTTCATGTGTGCACAAACGTATTTCCATAGCTTGAACCACTGAAGGTACCCTGAAAATATGTTTTGTTTTTAATAGATGTCTAATAGACGCCTAAACAAAATCGTCTTGGTTAAAACAAGGCTAAATTTGGGCTCTCAGTGAAAATCTAATAGACGTCTAAGAATAGGCCAAAACTAGACTGGTCATCAAATAAACAAAAATGAATGTCTACACATATAAAGTCTGTCTAATCTGTTTATTTGATGACTAGTCTAGTTTTGGGCTACTCTTAGATGTCTATTAGATTTCAACTGACAGCCCAAGTTTAGCCTTGTTTCAGCCAAGCTGTCTACGTTTAGATGTCTATTAAACCCAAAATTGTTTGCTGGGTATGGTCTGTTTTTTGGATGTTTTATATTTTTCTGGAATTTGAAGGAGTCAGGTTTTGTACCATGCTGTCTATGGAGGATGAGGGAGCTCTCCGATTTCATGTTATGAAAATATGTTATTTTTTACTGGAACAATATCTTTAATAATATAAACTGGACTCAAGTTTGGTCATTTCCTCAATTTTTTAATCACAAATAAGGCTAAAGAAATATCATTTAAATTACTTCATAGAGTTTATCCCACAAAAGTATTTCTACAAAAATTTAAAATTGATATTGAGTTAGAATGCTGTTTTTGCAAAAGCTTTAATGAAACTATTTCACATTTATTTTGGTCTTGCCAATATACTCGACTATTTTGGATCAATGTTGAAGCTTTTATTGCTCATAATATCTTAAAAACCTTTTCCTTATCTCATAAACATGTGATTTTGGGTTTTTATGTTAAGGATCGCTGTTACGTCCTTTTAGATGTTAATATTAAACTAGGAGTAGATGACAATAACATACATTAGTTTAATGTGTGTGACAAGCGGATGGAGAAAGAAATAAACTGAATCAAATAATCACTGCAATTATTTATTGCCCATATATCCAATGAAAACCAGTGAAAATATATTATACAGTGAAAGAAAAATATTTACAATGATTAAATAATGAATTACCTGGGGGGAGAGGAAGTAGTTGAATGTGCTTAAATCAAAGATTTTTAAAAGATGAAGGTTTTATCATAAATTTTATTTTATTATTATGTAAATTTCACATACATAAATCCAAATTTTCCAAAAGCAAACCTCTCTTCATGGTGTTAGAAAAAGAGATTCAAATGTATATAAAAGTGATTTCCAAGTCTCAAAATAGAAAAGCAATTAAAACAATTAATATATGCTCCTCCTTTAACATTTTTACATAAAATGTTTGTATATATGCATTTCCTGTAAAAAAAAAAAAAAAAAAGTGCATTACTAACTCTTGTAAATAACTAAAATTATAAAATGTGTGATACATAATTGTATGTAATTTGATAATTATGTACCCTCTTCTCTGTTTTTTTTCTCTCTTCTCCTTTGTTTTTTTCACTTATTTTATTCTTGTTAAGAAATGTAAAGTGATTGTATTGTATTGTATTGTATAAGAAAACTGTACATGCTGGTTCTTGTTAATTAAAAAAAAAAACATTAAAATATTCATTAATGAAGATATTTTACATAAAATAGATTACTGATTACTGTTCTTAAATGGTTCACTTACTCAAAATTAACCATTTAAGAACAGTAATCTAGTACATTTACTCAATATTTTGTGCTCTTACCACAGTCAGAATTCGTACATCCGTTTAGTTTTGTGCTCTGTAAATGACCATGTTCCTATTAAAGCATTTTGTTTCCATTTTATTGTGACAGATCCTGTTTTGCACTCTTAACACTCACAAAATTGATATGGAAAAGCTGCTGGGAGGGCAGATAGGACTGGAGGACTTCATCTTCGCTCACATAAAAGGGATCAAAAAGGAGATGGACGTGTACAAATCGGAGGAGGCACTTGGGCTCACAATTACAGACAATGGAGCTGGATATGCCTTCATAAAGGTACTGCAGACTCACAATGAAGCTGGCGCATGGTGATATTATGGGATCTCACCTCTACTTTAGCAGTTCATTTCATTTTCCAAGTGTAGAGCATGATAGTACTAACACTGCTTTTGTAGACAATGAAGATTTGCATGCTTTTGAAAGTAAACAAATCCAGTGGCTGCAGAGTATTTCGTTGCTTGTGTACATTTAAAACAGTGTGTATGCTTTTTGTCTGACGCAGTGCTTCGGGTTGACGAAAGTCAATAAATTAATGTCATTTAGAAAGGTGCCACCACCATGTGATAAAAGATTTCATAACACTGAACTCTGGGTTTGTCTGGAAGGCACTTATTTTAGCTAGTTGCCAAGGAAGTATTTTTCATTTGCATTATTAACTGATATAAAAGTAAATAATAAAAACTCTTTAGATGGATTTTTAAAACCTGCGCATATTCACAGGGTGCATTGATTCAATATGTTCTCTGATATCTACGTAGTTTGTATGTGGCTTAGCTAAGTTCAAATATTCTCCAGAGATGGTTTTATATATGTATAACTACAGAGAGATTTTGACCATAGTTGTGAATATTATTGAGCTTTGCATACTCTCAGAGATGCACACACATACACATAGTGTGATGTACTCCGAAATGCACAAGTGCAAAACATATTTCATTTGTCAAAAATCAAAAAAAAAAAAAAAAAAAAAAAACTGGTAGATTCTTTGTCAAATCACAATCGTTTCAATTAAAGGTATGAAAGTAAGGGTTTGTAAGTTTGACACCAAGTGGTTGAGCTAGGTATTGTACCCCTGATTCAAATCACACACAAAGTCAGGTTGCCAGATTGACCACCAACACAGGAGCGAGTCTGTCTATCAAGTCAGTTTTACTGCTGATTCAAATCATGTTCTAAATAAAAGCAAGGGCATGTAATAGAAGGAATATTTCCATAATGAAAGGAGTTTTTCTTCTAACCATTACCTAAAAATTGATATTTTAGAAACGGCTTCTAATTATTACAGCTGAAGAACATAAAACTGACAATGATCTCCTCAGGTATACCTAACGTGCTTTATTCAGTGTTAATAATGAATAATGTGAGTTTGAATGACATTTTACATGACATTTACTGCCATACTACTGAAAGCAGCAGCAGATCGTCACCTTAGAATTATAAGGTTCTATCTGAAATTTTTGTCAAAATTGAGTTATTCACATGTTCTTTTTAAATGGCAACTTATGTACATTATGTGATGTGTTTTTATAAGTTGTTTACATTTTAAGGCTTTTTATTTAAAAAACAAAAAAGGTGTATCTACAAAGTTGAACTCTAGCTTGGCTCTATAAGGTTCTGTCTGTGAGTCAATCAGCATTTTTAATGCACGCACGAGGACCAATCAGGATCCGTTTTCTTTGTCATTTTGCCGGACTGCTCCACTGACAGCAGGAAACACCAGAAGAACAAAATCACACAAAATCAGAGTCAATTAAATAATGTCACACCACACTAAATTGAAATGTATGTAAATGTGATGATTTAGAAGCATTTCTTGACACTGAGATTCATTCATTCATTCATTTTCTTTTCGACTTAGTCCCTTTATTAATCTGGGGTCGCCACAGCGGAATGAACCGCCAACTTATCCAGCATATGTTTTACACAGCGGATGCCCTTCCAGCTGCTACCCAACACTGGGAAACACCCATACACACTCAATCACACACATACACTATGGCCAATTTTAACTTATCCAATTTACCTGTACCGCATGTCTTTGGACTTGTGGGGGAAACCAGAGCACCCAGAGGAAACCCACGCAAACACAAGGAGAACATGCAAACCTTACAAAGAACGTTATAATTCTAAGGTGACGAGTTCAGCTCAGATCAAACCGTTTAAAATTGAACCTGAGAACTGTGACTCAGTGTAAACCTACACATATCAATGATTCAGTGTGTAAATGTATTCATATTAAAGAGGTTTAATATATATTAATTAGATTATAAACCTAACAATTTTGTTGGAAAGCAGTAAGTGCACTATTCTCTGCTTCTAAACGGCTGTATTTAAATTTCTGTTGTGTTTCGTCTGGTGCAAACAGCCAAATTGCTTATCACTGCAAATGTCGTCGCGTAGCATATTGTTAGAACACGCAATTACAATGTAATCTGCTTACCTAATGTTTACATTTGTAATATTTATATTATTTGCTAATTAATAACCACCTCATGTGGAACTCTGAATCTGCGTCTCATTTCAAAGTCTGTTACCATTCACCGGAGATCGCATTTCGGTCACAGACACATACATGTAGTTTGAGAGCCTTCCTGACTGAATTATTAAAATACAATGTTTTCCACCAAGGCAACCCTTGCAATATATTTGGCTAAACTGGCATACGGCGGGTTAATTGACCAAAACAAAGAAAGACGTTTCGGCACCATTTCAAAGCAGAATATCTGACTTTAACATCGTTTTACAGATAAACAAGAATGTTCACTTAGCATGTTTCTTAAATATCTGCAAACATATTATGGTATTTTTATGCATTAAAAGAGTTAAACTTTCATAGAGCACATTTGAAGAGGAGAAGAGGTTCACGTTAGGAGTGACTCGAGCGAGTGAGCTATCTGTAGGCATCTGAGCTATGTGTTGAGAATAAAATACAGGCTAAAATTTAATTTATATCTGACCAAAAAGGCT
>NC_141022.1:10227500-10245000 GCF_052040795.2 Danio rerio
AAATAAAATGTATATCAGCACCACTGGTATCGTTTTATCAGCCTGGAAATATTCAGCAAAAAAATTATTGCAATATTTTAATAATTTCAACATATTGCACAGCCCTACTTAATAGTATATATTTTATTAATTGATTTTTTTATTTAAAACATCTTTTATTGTTTCATATCCAAGTTGTAACATAGTAATTATTGATATCCAAGATGGTTGGTTTGTCTTAAGGTTTAAAACTTTAAAAAAAATTTGATAAACGTTTCTGAAAAAAAAAAAAAATCATAGAATCATCTCTATTGGACTATTTCCAATGCATTACATGTTATTGTGTTGATTTAATACAAAAATGTTCTTTCACATGGCAGAGATGCTTGAACCAAGATCAAGAGGTGCTGGAGGCAAAACCTCAGGAGAGGGAAAGATCGGTACAGGCAGAGAAACCCTCAGACTCCGCTCCAAGGGTCCTGCAACAGTCGAGGAGATGGTAACCATTTTCCCAAAAGTTGCTTGAAGTACAGTGTCAGCATATATAAGTACACCCCTCACAATCCCTCTTTTAAATTCATATTTTTAATAGGAAGCTATACAATATTATATTTGTGCATATACATTAAATGAGCCAAATCTGGAGCTCATCTAACAAAATAACTTACGATAACGGTCCAAAAACTAGTCCAGCCAAATTTATGTTTTAGAAAAATATTAAATGCAAATTTAAAATAGAGAAAAAATCAAGAGAAGTAAAACATTTTAAAAAAATTGTTGAAATTTTGTAGGTTGTAATTTGTTTTTGCAATATTTTGCTTGAATTTATTTGTATTATATTTCAATTATTAAATATGTTTTATGACTAAAGTATTATTTTAATAAATATATCTGTTTAATAAATCTGTTTTTTTAAATGCACCAAAATATAAATATCAAATTGCCTATTTTCACTGAGAAATGGATAAAAAGATTCATTTTCAAAATGGGGTGTACTCAATTATGCTGAGCATCGTAGTTGTTTATAGTAAAATTAGCAACATGGACACTGATAGATATTTCTAATAATGTTGCCATTGTGACATTCACTTCATGTTGATTGTGTGTGTTTTCCTCTCAAAGCCAACAGAGTTCGAAGAGAAAGCAGTGAAGAAAGTGGATGACCTTCTAGAGAGTTACATGGGCATTCGAGACACTGAATTAGGTAACACTTATGTAGTGTGCTTCTCATCATAAGCGCTTTATATGTTACTTTTACCATTTTTAAAAGTGTATTTGAGAGGGAGTTTGCCTGATTGTGCATGTAGAATTGTGGTGCGTTCCAAACAGGACATATCGACCCTCCGAAGGGCACTTTGGAATGAAAAAAAGCATGGCCACCATATTGAAGCGTCTTTCAAAACTGGCCACTTCGCAATAAAGGATTTTTAAGAGCCCCAATTATGCATTAAAAAATGTCATGTTTTGTTTTTGGTCTGATATGCACGCAAGGTTAAAACACTTTCATTGTCTTATAATATCCATTTATTTTTATCTAATTATCTCAATGACTCTCATATGATTTGTTCAGCGATTCATTTGTTCCCAAACCCCACATTAGAGCGATGCTAATCTACGCTGATTGGTCCGATGACCCAGTCTGTTGTGATTGGTCGACTGCAGTCAGCACGAGACAGAGAGAGACGCCCACCATGGCTTATCAACGTTGTTGAAGTAGGCAGAGTGTTGGTGTGAGCCCAATGAAGGAGTGCATTAAAGCAACGCAGTTTAACACAAATACACGTATAGGCTATATTTTATTACTTGCTCTTATGTGCTGAAACAACACTTTCCTTAAGATCACAGAATAATATGCAACATCCTTAAATAAAGGGTAATCACCTATTAAGTGCCATATAGCCTAGGGAGAAAACTAATATTTTTTAGGTCTCCCCGGAGCATTTGGGCTGAATGTTTTACGACGTCTATCAAAACAAGGATGTTATAAAATACATTTCATACCGAGTTATTACCGAAGAATTTCTGTGGTTTTATATTATGGATGGGTGCGCTCACTGCGCTGGGTCCCTTTGTCATTGGCGAAACCACTCGATCCACAATGCCAACAATCGACCGGCGAGTAAATGAATATGATGAATGAGAGCAGCAATAGCTGCGGTGTGGTTAGCGCAATAGCGTCGTTGTCCTATGGCTGCCGTCCCATCATCCAAGTGGATGCTGCACACCGGTGGTGGTGTGGAGAGACCCCCCTCATGATTGTGAAGCGCTTTGGGTGTATGGCCATACACAATTAATGCGCTATATAAATACACATTCCTTTTTATTTTCTCTTACAGCGGCCACCATGGTGGAGGTAGGCAGAGACAAGAAGAACCCTGATGAATTCGCCATGGCTCTGGATCAGGCTCTTGGTGATTTTGCCTTCCCCGATGAGTTTGTGTTTGACGTCTGGGGAGCCATCGGTGATGCCAAACAGGGACGCTTTTAAACGCTGCTACAAACCCACACCGAAAAAACTCAAGGGGATGCTGCTCTAAATCAGCCGTTTGAAGCTAGCGTTTGAGTTCATGCGATTGGCAGAAATATTTTTACAAATAATCACCAGTTTTGTTTTTTTTCTTCACTTAATACATTCTAAAGCGCTTCAGTAGCATCTAGGCACCATGTTTTTGACATATCAGCACAAGAATCTAGAGAGTTCATATCTGTGGGTAGAATTTGTAGGTGAACTGTGATATTTGACACAAGGGAAAGGGTGACGTTGGAAACACTCTATTGCATAGAATTTTATATAGAATTATGAACATTGGTCATATTTTAGATGTTTTAATTTATTTAATGAAGTTTAATAATAATAAAAAAACTTTAATATGTAGAAAAAAATAAATTTGGAACTTAAAATAGTGCCAACCAAAGTAAATCTGAGAAATATCGCAAGTCAGTTATCACATTGATTTTATTATGAGCTTATTGTAAAATAAGGGATCACTTTGTATGATAGTTGTATGTATTTTGTGCCTTCGCTGTGGTCAATTTAATTTTTTATGTGCAATTTCTGTTGTTTGCAATTACAGATTACAGCTTTTGCCTTTGCCTGATTTATTTGTTTGTTTGTTTTTTTTTTAAATATTAAAGGTGACAATAGATGCACTACATTACTTTGTGAATTTAATCATTCAGTCCTATCTTTGTTCAGCATTATAATTTAAGTCACATCATTTATTTCTTATTAACAAATGACCCTACTGAAAAAAACAGCTTAAACCAGCCCAGGCTGGTTGGCTGGTTTTAGCTGGTCAACCAGGCTGGTTTTAGAGGGGTTTTGGCCATTTCCAGGCTGGTTTCCAGCCATTTTCTGCCTGGTCTTAGCAGGTCAGGCTGGGAGGTGACCAGCTAAAACCAGCTTGACCAGCCTAGCCAGGCTGGGAGCCCAGCCAAAACCAGCTATGTCCAGCTTAAACCAGGCTGGTCAAGCTGGTTTTAGCTGGACAGTTTCCAGCCTGACCAGCTAAGACCAGGCTGGAAATGGCTGAAAAGCAGCCTGGAAATGGTCAAAACCCCTCTAAAACCAGGCAACCAGCCTAGGCTGGTTTAAGCTTGATTTTTTTGCTGGGTCGATTCATTGGATTTACTACATTTTTAAAGGTATAACTGGTTGAAAATAATTTATATGGGTTGAATTTAATCCAACAGATTAAATGTATGTATAATTTTTATCAGTGTGGATGAAGTAGTTTTTCCTGCGAGAGCTGATGCTGGAACAGAAAATCACACTACTTCACTGCCACCTGCTGGCGCCAAATCTACTTCCTGTATTTGCCGTCAGACAAAACAAGAAGGGTATTAACGGAGGTCCGAGCCAGCTCCAAGTGGGTGTGCCTTGGAGCTCCAAGTGGGCTGTGCAAACCTTATTTAGTCTTATTTAAAATTCAATATTGTGCTTTATGATTGTGTACACCTAAACCCAACCTCACAGTAACCTGTTGTGTTTTATGAACGTCTACACCTTAACCCAACCTCACATTTACCTGATAAACCTAACCTACTTGTGGTTTAAGTCCCTCCCACTTGGAGGTCACCCAACCTACTTGCGGTGTAATCCCTCCCACTTGCAGGTCTCCGGGCTGCAGCGGTACTTGGCGATACCTACTTGGACAAAACAGCTCCTTGAGGTGGAAGACAGGCAGAACTGATATAATTTGTAACAAAACAAGGTTAGCTTCTTACACATTTTACTTTCAGGAAAGTGTTTTTTTTTTAGTAAAGTGAGTGTTGTACATGCTACATTTACTTCGTGTTTTGTTTTTAGGTTTTCAGCAAGATTTAGCGAATTTAAAGAAATACTTCTACCAAAATGAACATTCAGTCATTTACCTACCGTCTAACATTCATGATATTCTTTCTGATATGTATAGCTTGTCTTTTTATTTATATATATATATATATATATATATATATATATATATATATATATATATATATATATATATATATATATATATATATATACACATACACACACACACAAGTTTATTTGTACGGTAAATTGACATTTTAGCAGTAATTTTATGGTGTAAAACGTTTCAAACTCGCTCTTATGATATTAAAAACATTTTAACAGGATTACCTCAGACACTCCCGCGGGTTGTGTTGTTTTTACAGGTCTTAAAAAGATCGTTCACCCAAAATGAAAATGTACTCACGATATTCTCAGCCTCAAGTAATTGTATGCATAGTAAATTTAATTTCATTCTTTTGTTGAACACAAATGAAGACATTTTGAAGCTGGAAACCTGTAATTGTCAACTTCCAAAGTATTTGTTTTTTTCTACTATGAAGTCAATGGTAGATATTCATGTTCCTAAATAAATTCTTCTGTTTTTAATGCAGCAAATCATTCACTTTTTTACTAAAATATCACAGATATAAACAATCATTTTGTAAGCAAAGAGTGAAATAATTTTCCAACATTTTATATCAACTTTATTTGTAGCCTTATTTTACATGTTAAGAAAATACAGTATGGCAAAGGCAATTCCCTCACAATTTGCAAAAAAAAAAAAAAAAATTTAATAATAGTCCCAATTTACATAACAGGCCATAAAGGAACACAACACTTTTTTGAAAATAGGCTAATTTTACCACTCCCCCAGAGGTAAACAGTTGAAGTTCATTATATTTAACCAATTCAACCGATCTCTGGTCACCTATCTGTGTACTATTTTCGAGCACTGCGTAATGTTATTGCTCCTGCTACAGCCAATGGTACTATGGCAAAGTTTCTTGATTATTACGCTAGTATGAAAATAGACATCGGTCTAGAAAATGGCAATAACATAAAATTGTACACTACAAAAGTAGAGCTTTAAATAAGACAAGTAGCCAAACTCTGGTCATTTTTGAGCAAGATGCTAATGGTCTACTCCGATTTAATGATTATGCTAAGCTAAAAGTGATTTCAAGAGTTCACACTTCGATAATGCTTGACTATTTTAGCAGGTTTGGCATGCTGTCCTTGGAGAGAACCCTGAGCTCAGAGATAGACGAGCCCAAGGCTCCCGTCTGTTCAATAAGCATTAGAAGGGATACGAGGTCGGGTAGTTGTTGATAACTTCCCAAGAGTAGACCACTAACTGTGCCAGTTTGTACGTAGTAGGTGCTTGCACCTAACTTTTGTTGCACGTTTTTTTAAATGTAAGAGGAAACCGGAGTACCCGGGGAAAACCCACGCGAACACAGGGAGAACATGCAAACTCCACACAGTGAGTGTCGACTGGCTCAGCTAGTGTTTAACCCAGCGACTCCCTTGCTGTGGGGCATCAGTGTTAGCCGCTGAGCCACCATGTCACCCGAACTTACAATAGAGGAGAAGGGAAGGGGGATGGTTGTTTCCAAAACAAAGATGAGGAATGAAGTATAGGCTGAATATTTATATTAAATTTGCAACGATCTGATTGGTTAGTTAGTGATTAGTGATAGGGATCAGCTGTAGTCAATCCTATCACATGCTCCTCTCGAAATTTGTTTGTAAAACATTACTTAAGCAAAAAAAGGTAAAACGTAACTGTTTAACTCTAGGAGATTTGTAAAATAAGCCTATATGAGTGTTCCTGTAATCCATGGGTACTGTCAATAGTAAAAATCTGTCTTTTAAAACCAAAGGCAACTGCATCAATTGAGAACAAAAACTTGGCAATTTTAAACAATTTATAAGAAATGCAGAAAAGACGATAATTTTTAGGTGGTACAGATATTATAAAACTTCGGGTAACAATCCATTTTACACAGCTTGCAAGATATGGCTTGGAAGCACATGAGAATTGGAAAGGGTTTCCTAGTCGGACAAAATGTGCCTCAAGAACACAGTGACAGTTTAACACAAATATTCAATATGGATATGAAATTAAGACCAAAAAAACACATTTTAGCACCCATTATGTGCATGGAGAGTAAGCTTTGGTTCTCAAAGTAAGAAGCCAATCTAATGCAAGCCGCGAATCCTTCAAATGTAGTCGGTAGATGCATTATAACTTCATTTTTGAAGCTTGTCTTGTGCAATAGCAGATCAAATGAAATGACAGGAGCTGGTTGAGGATTGGGTGGATGCCCATCGGAGTGATGCATTGTTCTGGCTGATCTTCCCATTCTTCTTACAGTTCATCTCCAACATGAGCGGTTCTGAAGGCATCTCCAGTCAGCTTTTCTTGGGCCTCCTTCATGCTCGCCACAACTGCACAACAGACATACAGGTGTGTGTTCAAGGCAATGTCACTTTTTTGGTTCACTTTGCAGCAAAATCAGATTTGCTTTTGAATAGTCTGCACATGCGCTTGATCCAATTTTGCATTTCCAAACAAAAGCCTTCATATAGCAACGTTTCCAACCCAGAATCATTACAATGCCCCTCAAATAGAGCTGTGGTGAAAAATCATACGAGAAATCGACTACGATTTTCAAAATGGATCGCTATTCTCTCTTGGATGGATTCTTAGCTTAGTTTCTGGCAGCAGATGGCGCTGTGTGCTTTACAAACAGCCATACTCTGCTCGCACTTAATTCATAATATACACACCACTCAAACCTAAAACAATCATTAATAAAGTTAAGAAAGGTTAAAAGTATGCATGAAATCAAAACTGACAATGGTTGTTTTGCTAGCTCACATTATTCTTAAATAATCAATCCATGCAAGTTAATGACAAAGTCCCTTTAAAGGGTCCCGAAACACCAAAACACATTTTGAGCTGTTGACAGTCGTATATGTGTCCCACACTGCTAAAAACACTATTAGGACACCTATATTTCACTAAAAAGTGTAAATTGGTTGTTTTTGCGTTACTTCAAGCAAATTCGTACTTCCGGTTTGAAACAAATTTTTGAAGCTGCGTCACGGTCATGACATAATAGCGTGTATTCCAGCATGCAGACTGGACGTCTGTGCCTGAGTGAGTCTTATTACGTCTTACAGTGTGATGCATTAATGCATGAGTAAGGCTTGGTTCTAACCAATCAGCGCGTTCTATTGTGCAACTTCATTAATATTCATTACTGTCACAGTGTTTAGACGACAGAGACGCCACGTTGTGTTGGCAAAACAAGAGTAAAGTGTTGCTTTTATAGTTTGCTGCAGTGAAGTTTTGTTTTCATTTTCTCTCTGTGAGAGCTCATCTGGAGTCACGTGTGGATTAACAGTGTACGCGACGCTCGACAACAATAACTTACGTGTCTAAGGAGGATTATTGTTTACCTGAGAGCTGTTCTCATCTGCAAACGCTGAGATCCGAATTCGCTTGTAGTCTCCTCTTAATAAAGACGCAGCTCTAGTTGCTGGTGATTGTCCTGTCTCTACAGATTTAGTAAGTGAGCGAGCAGTGCTCTTTGTTTATTCAGTTTGTTCGTATTGAACTAACAATTGCACCGAGTGTAAACATGTTAGCACCACAACCAAACTTTAACGTCGTGTAGGATTTTCGCCGCATTTAGTGAACGGAATAACACGCGCGGCTTTCTGACGCTACCTGCCGAGTGCTTCTAAGTTTCCGGAAAATGCTGAGTTTTTTTTTCTCTCATTCGCCGTGCGGTATCAAACATTGCATGAAAATACACGCTTAGAGCAGTTCCTCGAATCAAATATTTCATTTGTCGCGAGGGACATGAATGAATTCCCTGAATGAAAGAGCCATACTGCAGTTAAAGTCCACCATTTAATAATTTGGCAAATTATTCGACTACAGATGTCCATGTAAACACAGTCCCTTTGTCCCGAGTGTGTGTGTTTTGACTGAAAGTCAGCGGGTGCCCAAATAGACACTCCCACACAATCCCTCTTTTCTTCCTCCGACACTCCCCCCTAAACAAAGCTGGACACGCCCACTTTTCTGACTTTTTCCAAAGTAGAGGTGTGAAAACACCCTGCTGAAACGAGGGGGTTTCATGGCCCTTTAAGGTAAGTCATTTCACTTGGCGGGCAGTATGCTCGGGCATTCTGTCTGAATAGGGAAACATCAAATTCTCCAAAACGGTTTCTAAAGCTTACGATTGCATTACATATTTAAAATCACCAATAAACATCTGTCTCATAAGAGTCGTTTCTAAACGTTCGAATCAAACAAAATCTGCATTTTTTCAGGTTGCTCGAGCTAATGCGCATACGCAGAGGTGGGTAGAGTATCTAAAATCTCGCAAAATAGAGTATCGCAAAATCACACGTGACGTGAGCTGACCGTCAGCTGTTCCCACAGAGAGGGCGGGCGCACGCCTTCTGAATGAAGTTTACTTACTCTGAATAACAGGTAATAAAGTTGTAAATAACATTCAGTTTGTGGCACAGAGCGAGCGTTTGGAAGCCGCGCGGGAAGTGAACCGATCTTAGCATTGAACATGAAATCAAAAGCGCATAGTGTTGCCAGATGTAGCTGATTGATTCCAGCCCGAAAAGTATCCAAACCCCGCCGAAATGCAAAAATACCCACCCAGTCTTCTGTATTCACGAAAATCACATCAGTGACAGATTTAAGCAGAAAATGACAGATTGTAAGCACAAGTCTCAAACACAATAATACAACATCAGAATTATCATCAGCATTAATGACCAGGACAAATCTAAAGTCTGTTCAAGTCCACCATTCCAGGACTATACTAAATTTAGCATTTTAACCAACAGTACAGCTACACAAAGCCTATTGCTGTTTTACCACATGTTTGAGAATGACAATAATAAAAGCCCACTCATATTAATCTTTATTTTTATATACAGAATTGTTATCTTACTTTAGGCAAAAATTTCGATTCTCATTTTAGCCAGAATTGTGCAGCTCTACCTAGAGCAGGGGTGTCAAACTCAATTCCTGGAGGGCCGAAGCCCTGCACAGTTTAGTTCCAACCCTGCTCCAACACACCTGTAGGTTTCAAACAAGCCTGAAGGACTCAATTAGTTTGATCAGGTGTGTTTAATTAGGGGTGGAACTAAACTGTGCAGAGCTGCGGCCCTTTTGGAACGGAGTTTGACACCTGTGATCTAGAGCATCACCTGCTGTTTAAAAAATAGCCAAGAGCACCATCTGCTGTTAAAAAAACTAAGCTTGATTAAAAAGGCATGAACTTGAAAAATCTATTCATTCCTTCAGTATTCTTCAACTTAGTCTCTATTTTAGGTGTCGCCACAGTGGAATGAACCACCAACTATTACGGCATATGTTTTACGCAGCAGATGCCCTTCTAGCTGCAACCCTGTACTAGGAAACACCTATACACTGATTCACACACACACACACACTTATACAAAACCATTATACAACCATTTTACAAGTTCATTCAATTCACCTATAGCGCATGTCTTTGGACTGTGTGGGGAACAAGGGGAGAACATGCAAGCTCTACACAGAAATGCCAGCTGGGACTCAAACCAGTGACCTTCTTACTGTGAGGCGACAGTGCTAACCACTGAGCCACCGCGCCACCCAAATATGAAGAAAAAAAAAAAAAAAAAAAAAAAAAATCGCAGAATTAACGCAAAATCAATATCTTAAACAACTTCTTGCCACAGCCTTTCCCTCAAATGATAATTTGCATGAAATGACAAAGTCTTTGAAGTTTTAGGGGAGGATTCATCCTCAATTGCATTTAAATGTATGAGAGTTGTTTTTTTTTTTATATTTTTACAGTGGGCCAAGGTTAAACGTTATGCCCCAAAGCTAAATTTGGCTTGTAAAAAAAAAAAAAAGGAATTAAATAAAAAAAATATATATAAAAATATTTAAAAATAGGTACGAACTGAACAATAACCAAATCAAAAACACTTGATCTCATTTAATATTGATGTCCTTTCCACAAAGTTTAATCCAAAAAATCTAAATAGCAAAAATAATTAAAACAGCACAAGTGCAAAAGTATGCATTGTATAAAATGGATAAGGGAGAGAAAGTAGATATTCGAGTCAACTTGTTTATCTTTAGCCAATCCATTCATTTTATTAAACTTGCTGTCTTATTTCTTACCTTGATCTGCGTTGCTGTAAAAGTACTTGTAGTTGGGATTCCCATTCTTGTTTGTGATCTCTGAGTGGACCTTCCCGGTGGGATCTATCACAGAACAGACATCATTTTAACATTCATGTTGGGAAAGCCAAATTGGTAGTTAACTGACACCAAAGGCCAATGATGGTGGTCACATAAGAGTAAAATGTGTTCCTGATAGAATTTTTATTTATTGTTAATCAAACAACAAATGAAAATGAAAGATTCCTTAACTTCTCTTTACTGAACTACTATAGTAAAATAAATGTACACTCACTGGCCACTTTATTAGGTACAACTGTCCAACTGCTCATAAACGCAAATTTTTAATCAGCCAATCACATGGCAGCACCTCAATGCATTTAGGCATGGTCGAGAAGATCTGCAGCAGTTTAAACAGAGCATCAGAATGGGGAAGAAAGGGGATTTAAGTGACTTAGAACGTGGCATGGTTATTGATGGCAGACGGGCTGGCCTGAGTATTTTAGAAACTGCTGATCTACTGGGATTTTCACGTTCAACCATCTAGGGTTTACAGAGAATGGTCTAAAAAAAGAGAAAATATCCAGTGAGTGGCAGTTCTGTGTGCGCAAATGCCTCGTTTATGCCAGAGGATAATGGCCAGACTGCTTCGAGCTGATAGAAAGGACCTCAAGTAACTCAAATAACCACTCTGTACAACCGAGGTATGCAGAAGAGCATATCTGAACGTACAACACATTGAACCTTGAGGCGGACGAGCTACAGCAGCAGCAGACCACACCGGATGGCACACCTGTCAGCTTAGAACAGGAAACTGAGGCTACAATTTGCTCAGGCTCACCAAAATTGGACAATAGAAGATTGGAAAAACCTTGCCTGATCTGATAAGTCTCGATTGCTGCTGTGACATTTGGATGGCAGGGTCAGAATTTGGTGTCAACAACATGAAAGCATGCATACATCCTGCCCTGTATCAACGGTTCAGGATGCTGGTGGTGGTTTAATGGTGTCGGGGATATTTTCTTGGCACACTTTGGACACATTAGTACGAATTTAGCATTGTGTCAACCCCACAGGCTACCTGAGTATTGTTGCTGACCATGTCCATATCTTTAAGACCTTCTGATGGCTACTTCCAGCAGGATAACACGCCATGTCAAAGCGTGAATCATCTCAGTATGGTTTCTTGAACATGACAATGAGTTCACTGTACTCAAATGGCCTCCACAGTCACCAGATCTCCATGCAATAAAGCACCTTTGGGATGTGGTGGAATAGGAGATTCCCATCATGGATGTGCAGCCGACAAATCTGCAGCAACTGTGTTATGCTATCATGTCAATATGGACCAAAATCTCTTAGTAGTAACTTGTTAAATCTATGCCATGAAGGATTAAGGCAATTCTAAAGGCAAAAGGGGATCCAACCCGGTACTAGTAAGGTACCTAATAAAGTGGCCGGTGAGTGTGTGTGTGTGTGTGTGTGTGTGTGTGTGTGTGTGTGTGTGTGTGTGTGTGTGTGTATATATATATATATCAAAGTTATATACATGAAGAAAAGTGAATGCATTTTAATAACTTTCTGTACAAGTTGTTATTTACATTAGGCTAAATGGTTTAATTTATTTGCACATTTTTACCTGACTGCTTCTACCCACTGATGTTTATGTGCAATGAAAATGATCTGAATAAACGGATTAAAGATTAAAATGCTGGATATCAAGGCTTATATGTCTTGTAATGTCAAAATGTGGCATCATATTGTTATTTTGCATCCCCGTTTGTTTTGCATTTACAAGAGAAACAGATGGAGCTCCAAAGGAGAAGCACCCAAATTACATTTAAAACAATGGCGGCATCCATGCTCCAAAGTAAATAGATTTTTTGGAATAATTACATTTTTTTTTTCTACATACCTCAAAAAAGGGAATCATTTAAATAACATCACATTTACATTACTTCCCTTAAAAGGGTTTGGGGACAATTTGGGATTTTTATTAAACCACTGATAGTAGTTTTTCTCATGGTTTGGGCCTAAAATTTACATATGTTAATAAATTGGAGGAAGCTTAAAGTATCCAAATGTTGACAGGTATGCTGTATAAACACAATTCAGCATTGATCCATTAACAGTATCTTGTGAGTCATACTTGGCATGTTCTCGAGTTCCTTTAAGCAATAAATTGTGTTAAATTAGCAAATTTGCTTGGAAGATTTGTTTTTGAATTACCAAGGAAGAGAATTCTGGGAATGTAACCGCCATCTGGACTGAAGGCTTCATCCTTGGGCTCCTCTTCATCCTATGGCCACCACGAACATGTAATGAAAATATGCAATGTAATAAACATCACTTGTTACTATACAGGCACAACTCTATGTATTATGCAAAAAGTAAGAACTACTACTCACCTCCAAGTTTATCATGACAAAGTTGTGAGCCAGCTCAGATATGTCCTTGGATTCAGCAAACTTGGGCTTTAGTGCTGAAGATATCATTAATAAACATAATTAATCCTCATGGTAATGGAACCTGTACATACACAACTGTTCAGAAAATATGGGTCAGTAATGTTTTTTACTTTTCATTCATTCATTTTCTTTTGGCTTAGTCTCGATTTTAGAGGTTGCCACAGTGGAATGAACCACCAACTTTCCCGGCATATGTTTCACGCAGTGGATGCACTTCCAGCCCCAACCCAGTACTAGGAAACACCCATACACATTCATTCTAACAATATTGCCAATTTTGTTTACCCAATTCACCTATAGCGCATACCTTTGGGCTGTCAGGTAAACCGGAGCACCCCGAGGAAACCCACCCCAACACCAGGAGAGCATGCAAACTCCACACAGAAATGCCACTTGGCCCAGCCTGGACTTAAACCAGCAACCTTCTTGTGTTGAGGTGACAGTGCTAACCACTGAGACACCGTGCTGCCTATATACATATTACGGCTGCATGATATTGAATTTCTTTTTTTATTGTCTGTGATTTAGATTGCGATATTTCACCAAATAACTTTTATAGCTCTATTTTGAAAGAATTTATACACTTATATTAAATGATACGATTTCGTAGATGAGTGCATCTGCAGAAAATAGAGGACTATAATTACCAACATAGATAAATACAGTAGAGAGAAAAAATCATGTGTTTGTTAGCTAATGCGGGACCAGCTGTGGTCAATCATAAGCATATCATCCTCTCGAAATTAGTTCATAAATAAACTTCACTTATTTTAAATTTAGTTTTCCTCAGTACTTAACTCTACATTTGTATGTTTGTTTACTTATCCATTAAAACAAAACTCTAGTGTAGAAAAATTGATTGATTTGCAATATTGGTTCATTAAAATAAAAACAATGACTATAATAAAAAATACTTTTACAGTGCTGAAATGGTTTCTCCTGTGGTTCACATGCAAAATTCGTCAAACTTTCTCAATAAATAGCAAACATTCACACATTACTGTCTGGCTAGTTTCTGTCCTAATCTTATGCTAAAAAGGAAATAATGGTCCAATATTCCTGGCCATTATCACCAGTGAAGCCTAAAAACAGGGCATCAGTATATTGTAAACCGATAGATTGAAATATTCCTTTCCAATTATCAAAGAAATAACTTGGTCCTTAATTTTAGTTTTGTAACTATTCAATTGTTTTAAATTCAAAATTAAACATATACATCAGTGTAAAACCTATGAATGGTGGAAAAACATATTCTGTAATTGTGTACCTGGGTCTCCACTTTTGCCACGGCCTCTTTTGGCTTTAACAAACTTATCCCTTAGGTTTATCCAAACCTTTTAACAAAACATTCCTCCTTTCCCACTGCTGTCCGATTTCTAGCCAATAATTATTGGTCATAATGGTGTCTGTAGAGGTGTATCTGTTTCAGACAAAATCTCTTCAAAGTGATTCATACTCAACTCAAATCAAACACGTGCACTGTTCGCTCGAGTCCCAAAAAAAAAAAAAAATCATACGCACCCAAAGCGAACCTCTGTGATGGCGTCACATTTGCAGCACGCGTCGAGAATAAACCAGGCTTGACATAAGCGCACTAGGCAGTGAAATTGAAACCAAAAGCGCATATTTAATCGATAATAATCGCATTTTCAAGTCATGATTACGACAAGCATTTGATGTTTTTTTTTCTTTCATAGTGAACACAGTGTTGTGCATGAGAATAAATGTTTAACAGTGTCAGCATAACTACTCTAGCCTATATAATGTCGAATATAATGCAAGAGGGAATCGGATAATGACAAATGTCTGATTTTACCAGTGGAAAAATGGTCTAATAATGTTGTCAATGACAAAAGCATATGTCTCACATATAATGACTGAACTTGAGAATTAGGAATAGTTGTATTCTAGTGTCATTTACACTTTACAAACAGGACATATTTAAAGGGCCATGAAACCCCCTCGTTTCAGCAGGGTGTTTTCACACCTCTACTTTGGAAAAAGTCAGAAAAGTGGGCGTGTCCAGCTCTGTTTAGGATGGAATGTCGGAGGAACTAAAGTGGGATGGTGTGGGAGTGTCTATTTGTGCACGCGCGAGTTTCAGAGTCAAAATACACACACACACACACACACACACACACACACACACACACATACAGGAGAAAGTGATAGTTTTTAACCTACATGGACATCTGTAGTCGAATTATTTGCCAAATTATTAAATGGTGGACTTTAACTGCAGTTTGGCTCTTTCATTCAGAGAATTCATTCATGCCTCTCGCGACAAACGAGATATTTGATTCGAGGAACTGCTGCAAGCGTGTATTTTTCATGCAATGTTTGATACCGCACGATGAATGAGAAAAAAAAAACTCTGCATTTCCCGGAAACTTAGATGCACATGGCAGGTAGTGTCACAAAGCCGCGTGTGTTATTCCGGTCATAAAATGCGGTGCTAACATTTCTGCACTCAGTGCAATAGTTAACTTAATTCGATACGAACAAACTGAATAAACAAAGAGTACTGATCGCTCACTTACAAATCTGTAGAGACAGGACAATCACCAGCAACTAGAGCCGCGTCTTTATGAAGAGGATACTACAAGCAAATCTAGATTTCAGCGTTTGCAGATGAGAACAGCTCTCAGGTAAACAATAATCCTCCTTAGACACGTAACTTAAGTTATTGTTGTCGCGCGTCGCGTACACTGTTAATCCACACGTGATCCAGATAAGCTCTCACAGAGAGAAAATGAAAACGAAACTTAACAGCAGCAAACTATAAAAGCAACACTTCACGCTTGTTTTGCCAACACAACGTGGCGTCTTTGTGGTGTAAACACGGTGACAATAATGAATATTAATGAAGTTGCACAATAGAGCGCGCTGATTGGTTTGACCCAAGCCTTACTCATGCATTAATGCATCACACTGTAAGACGTAATAAGACACACTCAGGCACAGACGTCCAGTCTGCACCATGGAATACACGCTATTATGTCATGACCGTGACGTAGCTTCAAAAATTCGTTTCAAACAGGAAGTACAAATTTGCTTGAAATAACGCAAAAACAACCAAGTTACACTTTTTAGTGAAATATAGGTGTCCTAATAGTGTTTTTAGCAGTGTGGGACACATAAACGACTGTCAACAGCTCAAAAAATGTGTTTTGGTGTTTCGTTACCCTTTAAAGTCTGTTCAAGTCCACTATTCCAAAAAATTGAGCATTTTAACCAACAGTAGACACTACACATGAGCCTAATATTATTATTGTTCTTTGAGAAATAACATATATATCATGTTTGAGAAATAACAATAATAGCAGCCTACTTATTAACCTTATATTTACATACGTATGCACTTGACGCAGAAGTATAAATCAGCCTTGAAGGGGGGCTAGACAATTATTCGAATGAGAAAAGAATCAATATTCATGTTGTGAAAGACAGCCTACTTGTAAAATTTAGTTATTTAATAAAACAACTATAGTACATGTTAGGGCTGTGCGATAAAGCAAAATCGAATCGCGTTTTGAAATGTTGTGATTAGCTAACCGCAAGAGACTGCGATATGAAATATGTATTATTTAATTTCTCCCGCCCAGAGCAAATGCATGACTGCCATCTTTATGTGACAGTCTTACTAGGCAATTGAGTGAGCACACTTTCGTTCTGGCCTGAATTGTGCGACAAATCTATGCGGAACGCCCATATTAAAAAACAAACCAACAGAAAAGCGCGGATGAGCGGGATGACGTCTGCTGCTTTAGAAGCATTGATAGATTAATTAATGCCAAAGCAAAACAGGACATCGGTAAAATGGAATATTTTGGTTTCAAAGTCACACACACAGAACAAAAACAGGTAATTTGTAAGAATTGTTGCCACAGCACGAAGAAATACAATAACCAGCACGTAAAAAAGCACCACAGGCAGCTATATGATTAGTGTCTTGCTAAAAAGTCAAATGAAAGCATTGCCAGTGACAATCTAGTAGCAAGCAACACCGAAGTACAATTTCTGAGTTGTTTCAGCCATGTTAGTTTGAGGAGTGTTCTGTGTTTTTATAATTATTATTATTTTGCTTGTATAATAAGCTATCGTCGTAATTTGAGTTGAACTTGTTTACAGAAATGTGAGATCATTTTATTTGCGTTTACGGTTTGCTCTAGAGAAGAATTGGTGTTTAATTTCTGATTCTAAAAACAACTTGAATAAATGTTGGAGTAAGTTAATATCCTCTCAGTTTTTTTTTTATCTAAAACTCACAGCATTTTAGCAGTAAGAAGCTATAATACAGTTTATTGAGCTGACGTTTGACTACATGATCAAATCACAAATCGCAATACATCAAAATAAAAAATAATTTAAAAAATAAATAAAAATCACAATTAGATATTTTTCCCCTAAATCGCACAGCCCTAGTACACGTATCAAACAAAAGTAGTTGTATTTTATTTAGGCCTATTTATTTATTTATTGAACAAAGAATAGGCTTATTCACCAACTAGACAAGCTTAATGCAAGCAACCACAAGACAAGGACAAAAACGAAGGT
>NC_141022.1:10422500-10500000 GCF_052040795.2 Danio rerio
TGGAAGGAGTAAGTACTGAAATACTAAAATGTTTTTTAATACTTTATTTAAAGTAGGGCAGAGGGTTCCCAGATAGCATACAAATGTGGGCCACTTTAGGCAGTTATTGGTGGCACTGGTGGTCTTCCTTCGGCTCAGACAAAATGAATGTGAGCCTGAAGTGGCCCACCTGCCCAATGGCAAAGGGGGGCCAAAGATTCAAATTCATATATGGGCCATCTAAGGAAAACATTTGACACTTATGAAAAAATGTGAGCCTAATGTGACCCATGTGGAAAATGGTATATTTGGCCCAAATGATGGTGGACAATTGTGGGCCACAGTTGGCAAAAATGTGGCATAATCATTTAAGGGTAATCTGGATCTAAACCTAAAATGGCTCACACGTGCAAGTGCAAATGTGGCCCAGTTATTTTAAAACATATGTGGGCCACTTTTGGCAAATATTTGACACAGTAAGCTCTGACTATTGCGGCTGTGAGCCTAATGTGGCCCAGTTATCTTAAAACATATGTGGGCCACTTTTGGCAAATATACGGCACAAAAAACTCTGGCTAATGCAGCTATTAGCCTATAGTGGCCCAGTTATCTTAAAACATATGTGGGCCACTTTTGGCAAATATTTGACACTGTAAGCTCTGACTATTGCGGCTGTGAGCCTAATGTGGCCCAGTTATCTTAAAACAAATGTGGGCCACTTTTGGCAAATATACGGCACAAAAAACTCTGGCTAATGCAGCTATTAGCCTATAGTGGCCCAGTTATCTTAAAACATATGTGGGCCACTTTTGGCAAATATTTGACACTGTAAGCTATGACTATTGCGGCTGTGAGCCTAATGTGGCCCAGTTATCTTAAAACAAATGTGGGCCACTTTTGGCAAATATATGGCACAAAAAACTCTGGCTAATGCAGCCATTAGCCCATAGTAGCCCAGATTTTTTTGTGCCATATATTTGCCAAAAGTGGCCCACATTTGTTTTAAGATAACTGGGCCACTATAGGCTAATGGCTGCATTAGCCAGTTATCTTAAAACATATGTGGGCCACTTTTGGCAAATATTTGACACCGTAAGCTCTGACTATTGCGGCTGTGAGCCTAATGTGGCCCAGTTATCTTAAAACAAATGTGGGCCACTTTTGGCAAATATACGGCACAAAAAGCTCTGGCTAATGCAGCCATTAGGCTATTGTGGCCCAGTTATCTCAAAACATACGTGGGCCACTTTTGGCAAATGTTTGGCACAGTAAGCTCTGGCTAATGTGGCTGTGAACCTAAAGCGGCCCAGAGAAGACAGCAGAATCAACAGCAAATAATGAAAACTGGAGCATCAATAAGAAATGTAGGAGAATGTATTCATACTCCAATGCATGCTGGGATATTTGTACTTTGCCAAACCCAGTAAGTGTAAGGTGTAGGCCAGATCTGTGCCAGAATTAAAGCAAACTGTGGCCCAGAATAGGGTCAGTTCTGGTTCATTTGGTTGAATTCTGGCTGATATGTGATATTGATATGACTTTATTGTGGCCCAGATCTTGCAAACAGGAGTGGACCGCCCATCATTCCATGCGTTATGTGGGCCAGATCTGAGCCACATGAGTTTTGCTAGCTGGGTTGCTAACAATTGAGAGATTTCAGCTGCTGTCTGGGCTTTCACTGCCTTTCTACGCCTCCCTTTCTTCATGTGTTCAATGTTTTTCCTTGAGTCATTTTATTTTATTACTTATAGCTTAATTTGTAAACTACTTAGATTTGCTTTCATTACATGTATATCTTTAATGGTTACCAACATCTGGTGATAAATTTTAAGTCAACAACACCTTTAAGATATGTTTTCTGAGATAAATAGTGACATTTCCTTGCTGCATTTGCATTTTTTGTGCATATTAATAAAGTGCATATAAATAAAAGTTTAAAACCTGTGCATCTTAAATGCATTATAAACCTTATAAATCTCAGTTCAACATAATACCTTCGGGATGTGGTGAAACGGGACATTCACATCATGAGTGTGCAACTGACAAATGTACAAAATATTAATATATCATCTAAATATGGACAAAAATTAAAGAGGAACGTTATGTTACCTGCACTTTCTTGAATCCGCGCCATGAAGAACTGGGACAGTTCTGAGGGGGAAATGGTGTCAGAACTGAAACTATACAAGATGTACATAAAGTGTAAATACTGTGAGGTTCAAATTCAGAAAACAATCTACAGGGTGTCTTGAATCTCAAAAATTAAATCTTAGGCCTTAAAAAGCCTTAAATCTACTGAAATGTGTGTTGTAGGTCTTAAATCTTTAACAGGTCATATTTTTCCTTTGTTCATGTATCTAGGTAGCTACCCAATCTGGCCATTAACACCCATACAATCACCAACAATCCATCTCAATAAGACTTTTTATTACACAACATTCACCGAGTTGTTGTGAAGCCACTCCATTGACATTCTGGCGGTGTGCTTTGGGTCATTGTTATGCTGGTAGATAAACCGTCTCCCCAGTCTGAGGTCAAGAGCAAGTCATTCAGGATGTCTCTGCGCATTGCTGCATTCATCTTTCCCTCTATCCTGACTAGTATTCCAGTTCCTGCTGCTGAAAAACATCCCTACAGCATGATGCTGCCACCACCATGCTTCACTGTAGGGATGGTATTAGCCTGGTGATGAGCCCTGACTGGTTTTCTGGCCGGCCAGCTCTAGGAAGAGCCTGGTGGTTCCAAGCATCTCCCACTTATGGATGACGGAGGCCACTGTGCTCATTGGAACTTTCAGAGTAGCAGAAATTTTTCTGTAACCTTCCCCAGCATAGTGCCTCGAGACAATCCTGTCTCGGAGGTCTGCAGACAATTTTTTTGTCTTCACGCTTGGTTTGTGTTATGACATGCACTGTCAACCCTGGGACCTTATATAGACAAGTGTATGCCTTGTCAATACATGTCAAATCAACTGAATTTACCACAGGTGAACTCCAATTAAGCTGCTGAAACATCTCAAGAATGATCAGTGGAAACCATAGACTGTAAAATATATGGACGTAGTGTCCGTGACGTCACCCATAGGTTTCTGAAGAGCGCAAAAGAAGCCACAAGTATGTGCGGCCAACCGTCGCCATTTTGTTTGCGCATCATAACACCCACGGTGGGATACCAAAGAGGCGGAGAGTGAGCGGAGCTACAGACACCTGCTGGCATTTAGCTTGGACCTGGCTTAGACACTTTACTTAGGGAAAACGCTTAATCACCTGCGACTCGTTTGTATTCTGACCACATGTGCTTGGCTGTACACTATATCAATAAAGTGTTTAGACTTTTAAAAACACCGCTGTAATACATTGAGCCACTAAACATTGTTCTTATGATGTTTTTCTACAGGAGGAAAACGCGAATTACTTCCAAACACTTAAAATATAGTCCGTGTTAGTAAATGCTAGGCTATTGATGAAATCCAGCATAACACTGTATAATAACGCTTCAGATGCCTGTTCTACAGCCCACAGCTAATCAATCTGTCAGATTCTGGAGTGCACTACAGCTCTAAAGAACATTATAAATGATCTTAAATAAAACAAATACATTTATAGAGATGGTTTACAAGTATATAACTTTACTCACATGGGAAACGGAGGTCACGTGAATGGTTTGTGAGCACAATTAAATGCACACAGCTTCCCATACCATCTGATAATTGTAGGAAATAATCCCAAAAGCCAGTTGACTGTGTAAAGCCACATAAAACAACACAAAAACAGAATGAACATGCCAAAATCAGTGGCTAATCTGACGGTTTCAGCTGAGGTGACGTGACGGCGACCAGCGAGACCTAACTGTCAATCAAGTGGCCACGCCCTTAATTATGCAAACTTAATATAGCCTAATATAAAGGAAACGGATGAGTTATAAAAAAAATTCACCCCCCTCACAGTTGTCATGAAGAGTAATAATAGCTGTATGAACCAAAAATCATTCTTTGTACCAGGCTGTAAACACCTTTTTTTTTCTGCTGTAAAGTTGGCCAGTCTAACAGTGGGCTCAATTACACTTTGCTCTATTAAGGAGCCAGGCCTAGCGGATTTTCGATGAATTGCAGTTTCAGTTACTTCCATATTGGCCTCCCGAGGGAGAGCGAGAGGTTGCCGCTGAAGGATTCGGATTTCTGCTTTCCAATCCATCTCATCATGGACCATCGTTTATCCTTTTCATCATCCTGTTTCTCAGTATTTACCTGTGAATTGATTTCAATTAATGAATAAGTTAACACATTGCTTAATATAAGAATGTTCAGTGCATTTGCTTGTCTCTAACTATTTTCGAAAGCCACCAAACTGGGTCAGAGGTCACGGAGACCTTGAGTGGAACTGAGGGCTTAGGACAGGAAGCAACTGTTTCTATTGTTATTTCGACGAGTTAATACCGTCTAAAATGTCTAAAGTGATTTTGCTATTTTTACGGTTAATTCTTTTAAAGTGATTCAAATTTTTATTCAGGATAGACTTGGTGTAGTAAGGATAAAACTGCCTGAATGTAGATTCTACCTGTTTTTAACCAGTTTTGATAAAGACGGCTAAGTATACACTCAGCCTTGGATAAGAAACAGATTATACTTTAAGTGTGTGTGTTCTATTTGATTGTTGATCCGTTTCACAGGTCTGGAGTCAGCTCTAATCAGTCTAAGGGATGTCTTGCGTTTATGCTTAAGATAATGTTCATAACTGTACGCACAAACCCCATGTGGAAATTTTCCTAGTCTATCTGTGTTTTAACCAATCAGGTTAGAACACCTATATGTGTGACGCAGTTAATGACGTTATGTGAGAGTATAATTGTTATTAATTGGTGATTGTGAGCAAAGCGGCCTAGGAACTCATTGCGAGTGTTGAAGCTGGCTTCTGCGAATGAAACTGCAAACTATCTTCAGTAAACTCGATTTATTTATTTAAATCTCTGACTCTGGCTCTTCTTCATCTACCAGACTGGTCATTCTTTGGGTCAAACTGTTAACTATCCCTACATCGCTTGGTGGAAACAGAATGAACCTGAGCTCAATTTAAAGCTTCACGGCAAAGGCTAAATACTATTGTACATGTGATTTTTTCAGTTTTTTTTATTTTTAATAAATTTGCAAGTTTCAAAAACTCTTTTTCACATTGTCATTATGGGGTATTCTGTGTAGAATTGAAGAAATAAATGAATTTAATCCATTTTGGAATGAGGCTGAACAACAACAAAAAAAAATGTGGAAAAAGTGAAGCGCTATGAATACTTTCTGATTGCACTGTAACACTGTTCTTGTGGTTTTTGGATATTTCATGAAAAAACATCATACATGTTGCCTCTGTGTTTTAATGAACTGTTCTCAAATTTTGATCTGCGCTGTAATGAAACAAACAAACAAAGTAAGAAAAACTCCACACCATTTCAGTTTGTTCTCGTTATATATTTTTACTGATCTAAACACAGAGAGAGATAGTGATAGGATACTAAGAGTATGACCGATGGGGAAAATAACCAATGACAAAATGGACAACGGTCTCCAGATATCCGATAACAGTGAATCAGGAAGCTGGACTTGGTAGGACACTGAATCTGTTCATTACAGCACTCGTACAAACACATACAGGTAACTACACTTCACATTTTGCATATTTTTGTTATTAGCTTTCTACTTGAGCCACAAATTTTAAGGAGACGGCTAGAGGGAAACATAGTATACTTATAGGAGAATAAAAGCTGGTCCCTCTGCTTGGTGGCCATTAGCAGCGCGTCTCGTAGATTCCGCTGCGTCCGATGTATCGCACCCATTTAATCACATCATGGTCGCTGTAGTTCAGTTTGGACTCAAACACCTTCAGGTAACGCACCTTCAACCCCGAAGGAGCAAAGGGAACCTGAGGAAGAGGGACAAGGTCACAAACTAAGGCCATATTTACACTGTCAGGTCTTGATTCCCAATATCTTGATTTGTTGCCTACATCTCATTTTTTTTGCCTGTCCGTTTACAAGTTCTTTTAATTGTGACCCATATCTGATTCATGTGTGTACACTTATATATAATTTACGCGCATGTGTAAAGGCTGGTTCTAGCATCTGCACCACACTAGCCACCAGGAAATAAATTGTCTTGCTTTTAGCTCTCTGAAATATGTGAAGTTCGCTCAAAGTTCAAATAATTTTGAGGCGGAGGAGGAGGGAAAGGGCCATCATCGCAGCTTGCGCCTATGGTTCATATAGGGTGTCCTCCACTAACTCAAGTAACTTCTGTCATCGACCACTGACCACTTTCCTCCATGTTTTCTCTGTTGTTGTTTACTGCATCGGCGTTTCCACTATCTTTCTCGTTCTACGTCATTAAACCGTGGAGAAGCACAACATTGTTGCAAGTTTAATAACGTACAAAACAGAACGCCTCAATAAATTTGATCTGCCTGTTTACATGATTGTCGCATTGTCACATTTCCGATTTATTTCCACATATGAAGAAGCCCTGAAACTGATCTCTGGATATCCGAATGCATGCGTTTTTTCGTGCAAAAAAAAAAACAAAAAAAAAAAACAAAAAAAAAAAATTCGGAATTGAGTCACATTTAACTGGCAGTGTAAACAGGGCCTAAAGCAGGGGTGTCCAAACTCGGTCCTGGAGGGCCGGTGTCCTGCAAAGTTTAGTTCCAACCCAATCAGGCACACCTGGGCTAGCTAATCAAGTTCTTACTGTGCATTCACACCGATATTGGTGAGCGCATCCAAGGTCGCTTTGGCCACAACGCTCTCTAGCATGAAAATGTTGCGCACTTCTTATGAAATTCATTCAACCATGGAAGATTAAGTTGCATGTGGTGTGGCTTTGCTCCACTTAAGTATCCAATGTGTCTATATGTCTAAAATATCCTGAAGCAGCAATACTGTATTGTACTGACGCATGAGATTCCCGCCTTTAAAAGATTATATATATATATATATATAAAACATTAATACACATAAGTAACTCACCGGTAACTTATTTAATGCATGTTCCTGTAAGAAAACATTTTAAATCATTGAAAATCCGACGACCGCAATAATCAAACCCTTGGGAACAACTGTGGTCGGAACCAAAGTTCACAGGTCTGTGTTCTCTGAACTTCTATCAAGCTGTGGACTTCTTCATTCTTATTGTTTGACACCGAACCGCATCATAGCTCATTACCTTAAAGTTGACTTGATTTCAACTTTCCTCAATGCCCAAACCGGCGAAGATGCGCCTCCGGCTCTCATTGAAAATGAATGACTTCCAGCTACTTTGCCGCTCTCGCCGCTTTCGGTGTGAACATACGTTTACAAGGCTTTCTAGAAACATCCTTGCAGGTGTGTTAGGGCAAGTTGAAGCTAAAATATGCTGTACACTGGCCCTCCAGGACCGGGTATGGACTAGAGCTGTAATCAGGCCATAAATACTAGACCCGATAGGGCTCGAGCCTGACAGAATTTGGCCCGAGCCTGACAGGTACATTTTGATTGACAGCTTTATAAAGCCCGAACCCGTTTACAGCCTGACACAATTCAAATATGCACATGCACACAGCTCTTTTGCCTTTATTCATGAGTGAGTCATTTATATGCTTTAACATAATTTATACGTAACAAACGATGGCTATAGGCCACTTGGAAGTTGGAACAAAGAAATAAAATCAGTCCTCTAACATCATAACATCTCAGCACTCTAATAGGCCAGGGTACACTTAGCCTTTGAATTGGCCAACACACCAATGAAAAGAAGTCTGTCTTAATAAATTAAAATAAATTCTAAATTATGACAGGTATTTGGCGATGACGAAATTAAAATAAAGGCTCTGCGGTATTTGTTTTACCACTTCTCTTCAAAATCTGGCCTTTAGGTGACGGTAAAGCTAAGAATTAAAAGAATAATGCCAACATTAGCCTGTATACTCGGTCTCCATTATGATCTTATGGTTTAAGTCATATTTATAATTAAAAAACCCTTTACTCACCAAGATTAGGCTACGTGTTTCTGTGGAGGAACATTATTGAATCCACTGTAAATGGCTTTAGTGCAGTCCTGCACTCAGGGTGGTGCGTCCAGCATCACCGAACACCCTTTCACTGCTGCTGCTACAGGCTGAGATGCATAGATCTGATCTGGCTTATTTAGCATGTTACGGGTAGAATTGTTTGTTCATCGCCTACCAGCCAAGAACATCTATTTTATTTCCCATGACAGCAGTTTCAATGTAGCGAGTGACTTCGTCATCTTCCCTGTCAGCTTGCTGTACATACACTGCTGTTTAGCGCTCTACTGTAATACGCAGTGTATGAGCAACCACTGAAATACCTAGGCGGGTAGAATGACTGTTCTTACGCCCCATTCACACAGGGCATCAGCGTCAACGCTTCCCATTCACTTTGAATGGGTGACGTCAGGCGTTGCCGAACTGTATTGTGGATCCGTCAGCGCCGCTTCAGAGACGTTGCTCGCTGTAGAAGTTGGGACTAGCTCAACTTTTCAAGTGCAGATGGAAGCGTCAGCCAATCAGATCGCTGTATGCAAATACACCAGCTAGACAGTGGCCTATTGCTGACTGAATTTCATTGGCTGAGATTCTATGACGATCGTTTTAGCCCCAACTTCAGACACGCCTTCAGTCAAGCGTTGACGCTGAAGCCCTGTGTGAATGGGGCGTTACTGAACTGGCTGCTGGCCTGACCGAAGTCAAAAATTAGCTCTTTTTTACTTCTCTGTCATCATTTGTTTTACCTTTGCAGGGATGGATTTTAATGTTGTAACAAACAATTTGATTACTTTCTCACGCTAATCGAAATGCATCACATGACTGTTCATTTACTGCGCAAGCCAAGCCTGGCCCGACCCTGTCTAAAATGATAGAAATTAAACCTGAACCCATACGAACCCATTGGGTCCTCCTGGGTCCCGTCAGGTTCGGGCAAAGATCTTCAGATCTAGTTTGGACACCCCTGGCCTAAAGCATTTTACCATCAAAAACATTTATCTAGTATTTAAACCAAAAATAATACATGTATCATTCATGTGGACAGTAGAATTAAAACCTCTGAGATTTAGAAGACTGACCTCAAAGTTCATGGAAATGGGTGGACGGGCCCACTTCTTCTTATCATTAGTGGGCAGCAGCTCGATCTCAGCACTGATCTGAGATTCCTTCATTCCTGCCATACGTTTGATCCTAAGCAGAGAGACGGTAAAGATGGTGTAAAGATGCGAACACACACAAGCACCAAGTGCACACAGATGTGAAGGTGACTTACTTCCACACGATGGCGTTCTCGCTGGCCTTGTATTTGGCTTTTCCTTTCATGCAGATCACCTGAACTCCACTAGTGTTCAGAGGTGTTGGAATGCGCACCTGCATAAAAAAACATTCAGCCAAAATATCATACAGTGTCCTGTTAAACCTGGTATTAAGATCATGAACTATCCTTCGGAGATAAATGGGAGCTACTTCAATAGTATGGAAGTAGTTCGGTTACAAGAAGTTAGACAGATTTATTCAAAAGTAATGCAAGACATCAGATCCGCAGTTCCAATAGGAAACGATTATGAATATTTAGTCTTTGGTAAGCAACAGTTACCAATTATGTGGGTTAGTTTTAACTAAATTGCATTTCATTTGTAATAAATATTAATTTCATTTTACGAATGTCTCTGATTTAGTGTAATTAGATGCATTATTATCAGCCAGACTGACTTCTTTATATTGGCACTAATAAATGTTGCTGCCTGCCAGCTGGAATCTCTAACGGTGCGTTCAAGCCAGATACGCCTTGCGAAATATTTTGAGTTTACTCGCTTTATTCATGCATGAAATTCACTTCACGACACACGCAAAATTTCACGTTTCTGCATAGATATCGCAAAGTGCGTATCCGTAAGTCACATCTCAGGATGTGACACATTGAGTTTGTATGCTAGGATTGTAGCAGGGTATATGCAAGAATCTTAAAGGTAATTTTAATACCTTTTTAGGACTTTTTAAAGACCTTCTCAGAATATTTTAAGACCTCATCACAGCTTCAAATCAGTTTCAAACCTTTGACTTAATTAACAGTTGCTAATAAACAGTTGTTAATAGGGGTGTGAACCTACACTGGTCTCGGTTTGGTTTGGTGACGATTAAGCAATGCTTACCATACACAATTTTATATTTGACTTCACAGCACAGGACTTCTTGTCTTAAAAATGTATGAATATATTTATATAGTATTTGTAATACAATTTTTTCTTTTAAAACAAGCAGTCATATATATGAACTGCACCTTTATAAACCCAAGTACATGCAGAGAACAACATGAGCATTTATAGCAAATAAACAAATGTAAATATTATCCCGCTCGCCTTCTGAGCATTGTCTAGCGAGTTCTTACTCTCCTATGATTGGTCACACGCTTAACAGAAAGGGCTGCGATTGGCTCTAACGCTCTGGCACTGTTCACCAATGAGTGACCCTGATCCATCATAGACACGGAGGGGAAAATTCGCTCTGCAAACACACACTCATAATAAAAAACAACGCTTGAAAGAATCAATTACGCGGTTGTTTTCAGCGACAGGTTTCAGCCACTGTTTAAACTAGTCTTTCTCCAATCAGGAGTATGCAAACTTGCGTTTTCCCAATTTTGCCGTCTGTTTCGCTCTATGGTTTCGCTACATGTAGAAAGCGTCAAATCACCTTCCCGCGTTTGTCGCAAATTAAGAGACATCATTCGAATCGAGCACCTTGGCCGAACACGCCTCGGCCAGAACCAATCACGTGGATCGAGTATGCTGTTCTTATTATTAGGAGGAAAATAAATTTATTTATTTATTTCACCAAATTGCTACAGTTTCATAGCGAAATGGCTGACATGGATTTTGTAGAGAGGGTAACAGTGCTGTATGTGCTATGGAAGGCTAAAAAACAGAGTGGACTCGTTTACCACCGTGTCTCGGCTTATCATAACATTCAAAGGCGCACCCAGCTTCACTAACTCCTCTAGGGGCTGTGCCTTGATGGCGGCTGATACAAGAGCAAGCTCCTGATTGGTTAACATTTTATGAATTCTTGCCAGAGCTCATATTTTTAAACTTAAGCAATTCGAGCAAATCAATCCATGTCAGGATGCACAGACTTAACATGTAATTCACCGGCCCTTAATGCTTCATCCGCATCTAGTGTGAATGCACCATAACAAAAAAAGCATTGATCCATTTTTTTTTTTTAGATTGTCAAAGTTATCGCAAATATTGTGATATAATTGTGAAGCTATATCACTCAAAAGGTGACACAATAGATTAGAACAGTATTAGAACGCATGTACCAGATGTAAACAGGACAAAAAAAAAAACAAATCGCATACTCACCTCTATTTTCTGTGCCAGGAGTGAGGGTTTGAAGTTAGATTTGATGACAACTTTGACCTCCAGCTTTGTGCGTCCAACCTCTCGAACCAGTGGAATGACCCGGAAGGGCAGAATTATGTCCTTAGTGGTGCGGTACCTGCACACACAGATTGACTGCTAAAATGGAGTCAGACAATGGAATGCAAAGACAGATTGATGCTGAACTGACCTCATGAGCTCATATTCGCCATCAGGAGGGATGAAACTGATGCTGCGCTCCGAGTCGAACTTGCTAAGACGCACACACTGATGGAAAGTGCAGTCGTCGATGGCTATGGACTGTTTCCCACTGGCACAAATTATGAAAAATGCACATTAAAGCAAGGTTTTTAAGAAAATGAGTGATGAATAAACTATAAAAGTGTGAAATAACACTGACAAAACTTGCTAAAATACACTATTTTGTTTTTAAATATAGGATGTACTCCATTTTTATACACAAGTTTCCATTATGGCCAATAAGTAATATAATTCTTTTATCAGTTTATTTACTCAAAAAAAAAATCAAGATATTTTTTGTCACTATTGCACACCCTGAATTGATGATATGAAATATATGAAATAAAATAAATAAATAAATGCTTTTTCAGCAATAATGTATAAGACTGATGAAAAATCAATTGCATTACACTTATAAACTATAATATATATACATATATTTATTATAACTTATAAAAAGCTACTTTCTTGATCTTTGTTTCAATCCTGTAAAATTACATGGTTTCCAAAAATATATATAAAACTTTGCTATTACATTTTCAATGTTGATCATTATATTTTTATATAATAATAATGATAATAAATATAGATGCAAGCGGCAATTAAGGGGCCAAGCATTTCAGAGACAGAAAGAGCAAAACAGTCCAGAGACAGAATGACATTTGTCAGTGCCGTAAACAAAAACGCTTCGGCTATTGACACGAATTTCACAACACTTAGTCAACATGGTCCGACAATGATCTGAGTCAAATTTGGTGATATTTCGGCAAACGGTCTAGGAGTTTGCAAATTATTTTTTTGAACAAAATCAATATGGCGGACAGAAAGTTCAGCCAAATATGGCATATTTAATATCAATGTTCTCGGCATGAGCCAAGGAATAAGTCAAGATCAATTTTACCACAATAAAGAAATGCAGTCTAAAGTTCATTCATTCATTCATTCATTCATTCATTCATTCATTCATTCATTTTCTTGTCGGATTAGTCCCTTTATTCGCCCCCGCGGAATGAACCGGCAACTTATCCAGCAAGTTTTTACGCAGCGGATGCCCTTCCAGCCACAACCCACCTCTGGGAAACATCCACACACACATTCACACACATACTCATACACTACGGACAATTTAGCTCACCCAATTCACCTGAACAGCATGTCTTTGGACTGTGGGGGAAACCAGAGCACCCGGAGGAAACCCACGCGAAGGCAAGGAGAACATGCAAACTCCACACAGAAATGCCAACTGAGCCGAGGTTCGAACCAGCGACCTTCTTGCTGAGGCGATAGCACTACCTACTGCGCCACTGCCTCGCCTCAGTCTAAAGTTATTAGCACATTTTTATTCATTATTGACGTTTAGTGAACAGTTTATAACTCGTGACCACTAGGTGGCGCTGTTACTAAACCTGTGTTGTGGTCATTGTGAGTTGCCACTGACACACCTAAAGTTCAGTGTCAGTATGTTTAAGCATTGCAGAGTTACAGCCTCAGATGTACTTTGACATCCTGCTAGCGCATTTGTCGATACCATAAACGACAACCATTTTGCTGATTGATATGATTTCCATAAAGTTTGATCAGCGTGGTCTGAAAATGATCAGAGTCAAAATTGGTGACAATTGAATCAACGGTCGTGGAGAAAAAAATAAAACGGTTTTCAATCAAAAACAAAATGGCTTGTCGGTGAAAATAGCCTAGTGGTTAAGTGCGCCAACAAGTAGCACCATGGTGCTTACGGTGACCCGAGTTCGATTACCAGCTCAAAAACCTTTGTTGACTCTTCCCTTCTCTCTGGGGAAGATTACTTAAAACTTTTGGCCACAAGATGGTGCTGCTTAAAAAGTTTTTAAGTACCTTAAGGGCATGGTGTCGAAGATCCATACCATGTTTTGAAATCATATGTGAATACGTTTGTAAAATATAACATTTTTGACGAAGTCAAGTTTTGGACGAAGGGTTGAGAACAAAAAAAGCTATTTTTATATCTCCGGACCACTAGGAGCAGTGCACTGAAGCGCTGCAGACCACCTCAGACCATGGTTGTCATAACACACACCAAGGCTGCGTCCAAAACCGCATACTTCCATACTATATAATACGCTAATATCAGTATGCAAGCCGAGTAGTATATGCAGTTGACGCAGGTAGGTCGCGTGACCATGACAAAATGGCGGATGTAGTACATCCGAATTACATTCATACTTTTCACATTCATACTGTATAGAACACACTTTTCTAACAGCTGAGTAGTACGTTTAAATTCAAATGCAGGATTTGGGTTTCGGACGCAGCCCAAAATGTGAATGCGTCAATGTGTTATGGAGATATCGCTTGAAGTCCAATTTCACAAGATCTATGTTAGATTTGTTTGCATGTTAATGAAAACAGTTCGTCTAATCAACTTGAATTCCATAACTTCTGATAAGCATGGTCTGTAGATCATGTGAATAATTTTTGGTCGAAATTGGATAAATGGCCGAGGACTACTTTGATAAAATATGTTTTAAAATATGAACACAAATTTAAACTTGAATAAAATTCAAAATAGCTAAAAAGAAAAAAAAATGACGGAAAATGGCATCATAGGGTGCGTTTGAATCGGACTGAGCTAATGATTCAGAGGATAAAAAAATTTGTAGCCCATTATGTTGAATAGTTATAAAGATAAAGTGAAACTATGGACAAGTGGTAGCGCTAGAGAGTTTGAATTAGAGACTTCAGGTTTACTGTGGTTTATGTTGACACTGCCCAAATTATACAACTTTCCCGCAAACAGGTTATTAGGGCTGCCATTTAAATCCAGCAGAAGAAGAAGAAGCAGCAGCGGAACAACAATTATAACAGGAACGCTAACAAAAACAATAGGTGCCTCCACACCTGCGATGCTTGGCCCCTAGTAATAATAATAATAATAATAATAATAATGATTTCTAGATGATCGTTTTACACAGACAACTGGAATAATGATGCTGAAAATACATAAATACATTATTTTAAAATCAAAAAATATATACTTAAATATATAAATATATTAAGATCACAATGCTACTGTATAAATTACAAAACATTACCAAGCCCAAACTTTAAAATCATAGTGTGACCTTTTTTAAGTCATTTATATCTTAAGAAGAAGCCTTCAGTTTAGAAAGTCAAATGTTTCGAGTAAAAATTTAAATATTTAAATAATAGTAACAGTAGTAAAATTAAATTTAAAACAACAAACTAAATCTGAATTGATCATAATTACAATAATAGCCAAATTAGACTGATACAATTTATTTAAAAAAGCTAATTTTGGTAAATATTGAAACATTCTCAACTCTCAAGCTGTCCCAGCAAGCATTTTTTTTTGTTTCTAAAAGATGTGTAATAGACGTCTAAACCACCATAGTCATCTTGGCTAAAACAAGGCTAAATTTGGGCTGTCAGTCAAAATCTAACAGACGTCTAAGAATAGGCCAAAACAAAACTAATCATCAAATAAACAAAAATGAATGACTACACATATAAAGGCTCTCGAATTGGTCTATTTGATTACTAGTTTGACTTCTAAAACGTCTATTAGATTTTAACTGACAACCCAAGTTTAACCTTGTTTTAGCCAAGCTTCTACATATAGATGTCTATTAAACGTCCATTAAACACAAAATTGTTTGCTGGGATTAGAAACCTCTACTGTAAATCAAATAAACAAAACAAAATAAAAATGGCATTGACATGTTTCATAGTTTAAAGGTCCCATGAAAGTAAAATGAAGTATTTTAGATGTTAGTATCCATATTGTTAGTTTTTAAGATATCTATAAGCCAGTGCGCAGTGTCAAAATCAACGTTTAGAAGATATCAAACTGATGTAAACATGTCAATTTTGTTGTTTGTCACTTCTTCCTAGTTTTATTCACATCACCTCAGACTTCGTTTTCTCATCAAATCATAACCAATCAAATGCTCTCTAATATCTGACATGCCCCGCCCCCTACAAGACGCTTGTCATTTGCTTTTCATTTGATACACTTAATCACAACCACTCTCACTGGCAGAGCAATGATACAACAAAACACTATTGGCTGGTTTTTTTAAAGGGGAGGAGCTACACCATGTACCACCCTCTGTTCATGTTTCGGTTGAGATGAGGCCAAATATTGAATAAAAATGCACATTTCAAAGCACTTCATGGAACCTTCAACACAAACACAAACACAAAACTGAACAGAATATAAAGATACAATACCTTCCCCCTAACTCACTGTGGTAGCACAGAGAAAAAGAGACGCAACAAAAAACAGACAGCTTCAAAACCCAAAATAAACCATACACTGCACAATCCAACATTTCAGAAAAATTCAGGATAAAAAAAAAAACACAAAATGCAGACAAAAGGACACAAACTTTCAAATGAAGTGATCAAATTAGACAGACAAGCTAAAACAACTGCAAAAACAAATAGGAATTTGAAACCTTTTCCCAGCATCATCAGTGGTTCCTCCTTTGCCCTGCTTGTCGATGACGATTTTGTCATTCATTCCAAATTTGCATTCAGGCATTCCGCTCAGATAGCTTTTCATCACCACACGACCAGAGACGTGAGCACTCAGGACCTGACCTGTTAGGAGCACACAGAGTTATGTACTAATAAGCACGGTGCAAATGGCAGGATTTCAGTATCCTCTGATTAGAAATTTCAGAGATTACTGTAGGCAGAGGCGTAGATTTAGGGTGGACGGAGGGGACGCGTCCCCATTAATAAATCACCAACAATTAAAATGTCATTAAAATGCGCTGTTAACATTAACCTAGACATGCAGAAAGGGATCGATCACGTTCTCCTGCCCTGTCCTGTGATCATTCGCTACTGAATGATCACATCATAATAATGCCGTTAATGCTCGTGTCTCCTCCACTTTAACACAGACTAACCTATATTAGCCTGCTATAACGATAGACTCTGTGAATAATATGCCCTTAAAACTATCTGTAGAATAAACAGCTAAAGTATATGATCCCCGCCAGTTCTCCTAATCTCTAGCATGTCCAATTTCAGTTGAAACTATTTGTTAGAAACAAATACAGCCTGTGTATAGGCATATTACTGATATATGAGACACGTTTAATTTGCACTATGGCTAAAATAAATGGAAATCTTTTTTAAACTGTCTCTTTGTCAGTTATTAAACCTTATTTTAACATTACACTAGCCTGCAGCCAGCTTATTGAAAGGGTGGCCATTACTTTTTGCAGTTATTTGCCTGCTTTCTATGCAATTATGCAGTATACAGATTGCATATTTATATTAATGACATTTTAAAAACTAATGTTTGCTGTATTATCTTGTCGGATGGTTATCATGACCACACTTTTTGATGTACGAAAAAGATTTCCAACCATTTTGTCAAATTGCTTACTATACTATTTTACTAAGTGTTTGTTTACAAATCTGCATTTAAACTTTAGGTTTTATATTACAGTTATATAAGTTACAATTTTTTTGGGGGGTGGGGGGAGGGGGGATCTGGTAAAACTTGCTTTAAATGAAACACAGAAACCTACAGGCAAATAACAAACTGGCCAATACATTAAGCCTTCCACAATCAGAATTTGGCCACTTGAATTAAAAAAAAAAAAAAAAAAAAAAAAAAAAACAATCCTACTTTGTCTTTTGCAACACCAGAACCCCTCTTGGCTATTGGCCTGAAACCTAATAAATTGTATGAAGAAAGGATTAATTAATAATATATTTTAAGAGCAGTTAAATAAATTATTGCAGCATATATTTGCGAATAGAATTATTAGCTCCCCCTTTGATTTTTTTATTTATTTATTTATATATATATATATATATATATATATATATATATATATGTGTGTGTGTGTGTGTGTGTGTGTGTGTGTATGTGTATATATATATATATATATATATATATATATATATATATATATATATATACATACATATATATACACATATATATACATATACATATATGTATATATGTATATATGTATATATATATATATATATATATACACATATATACATATATACATATATATATATATATATACACACACACATATATATACATACATATATATATATATATATATATATATATATATATATATATATCTTTTTCAAATATTTCCCAAATTATGTTTTATAGTGCAGGGAAATTTTCACAGTATTTCTGATAATATTTTTTTTTTTGGAAGAAAGTCTTATTTGTTTTATTTCGGCAATAAATATTTGTTTAAAAAAAATGAAAAACTGCTTTTAAAGTTTAAAATAATTAGCCCCTTTAAGCTTAATTTTTTTTTGATAGTCTACAGAACACTCATTATACATTGACTTGCCTAATTACCCTTGCGTGCACCTCACGAAACGGACGAGGCTTTTATACTTGATGCGTTTGGCGTTGTGATATTCTTTAAAACGACAGGGGGCAGTCAAAAGAAAGCAACCTTAAAATCAGACAGATAAACAGAGAAGTAGAAAGTTTCCAGAACAGCGTCATATCATTAATATTGTTCAAAATTTGTATTAAATTAATAATTAAATTTATTTAAAAATTAAATTATAAATTATTTTAATGATTAAAAAGATTTGTATAACAATTCAAGATTTTATAAAAATCTAACTTTGATGCAGCACTTGCTTTTGTTCTTATCTCGGACAGTTTTACCTATTATTATACCTACCTTCTAATAGCATACTGACAGTTTTTTTTTATTTAGCCTACTTCACAATTTACACATTACTGTCCATCTAGTTCCTGTCCTAATCTAATGCTAAAAAGGCAATAATGGTCCAATATTCCTGACCATTTTCACAAGTAAAGCCTAGAAAAACAGGGCATCAGTTTACTGTAAACCAATAGCTTCAAATATTCTTTTCCAGTTATCAAAGAAATAATTTGTTACTTCATTTTAGTTTTATCACAGTTAAATTGTTTTAAATACAAAATTAAACAAATACATCAGTGTAAAACCTTTGACTTAACTTTTGCCATGACCTCTCTTTTTGGTTATAACAAACGTATCCCTCAAGTGTTTCTAAACTATAACAAAAAGTTTCCTCCTTTTCCACAGCTGTTGCAATTTCTAGTCAAGAATTATTGGCCATCAGGCTCTTCCTATGATCACGCATGGACAGATCATAAAGATCCCAAAATCTCTTCAAAGTGATTCATATTCAACTCGAAAGAAATGCGGCGCTGTGTGAACAATTCGCTCGAGTCTCAAATAAATGTTGTGAGTTCCGCCAGCTGAAATCATCCGGAAACACTGTGACGACATCAGTCACTGATCGAACTTCACTTAATCGAACGTGTCGAGTATAAATCAGCCTTTAGCCCTACGCCTTCAAGCTAAAGAGAACTGAGACTTAAGATAATGCTGTCCTTACCCTGGGGAGACATAAGCAAGTTGACACTCTCCAGCACATCCAGGAAGAGCTCATTGCGGCGGTACTTGATGCCTTCACGACGCCAACCGATTTGACCCGTCACCTGGCTGGTGATCTGAGACTGTTCCTCCTTAGTCTGAGGACAATAATGGACCACCAAAGCTTAGAAGGGTCACAGACTGTTTACGAGTTGCAAATAAGATTACAAAGAATTTAAATGAAATACAACTTGACATACCTGATGCTGAAGTTAGACACATCCAGAAAAGAAAAGAAAAAAAGTCTTATATTAGAATCTGCACAGATAACTTGTTTATGGCAAAATATCTCAATGTCAGATTCTTCGCTATCGTCCACCACTAGTTTGATCCTCACACAAAAGACTTCTTGAAAAGATTCTAGAGTATCATAAATAAATCACGAGCGCATCAAAAATATAAAACTTTTGCCAAACAGGAGTAAAACTGGCTAACAAATTCATTCTCACCTGGCCTTTGATGCCCTGCTGGGTAATAAAGGTCTTCAGCGCTCCTGTCTCCGAGTTCTGTGGGTATCCAAAGTCCAGAATCTCTGTAAACACAAACAAATCAAATGTTCTGGAATAAGACGCTTCAGGAACCATTTTAAATAGACTCTCCACATGTTTCATTGAGCTAACAAATTTTTTCAGCTGGTGGAGGATGTTTCCAGAACAGTCAATGTTTTAAGATGCCAACTGTGGATGAGTGCCAGGAAAGGAGTTTGGCTTGAGGCAATGCAGTTAAAGGGAGAAATTGTGTTTAGAGAGAAAAAAACATCAGTCACGCCGAAGTGAGTTTATCGTCATATTAGCTTGTCTGGCTGTGTCATGGCAAAAACACAGAGGGCCCTATTATACACCCAGCACAATGTGGCGCAAGGCGCGACGCAATTGTTTGCTAGTTTTAGCTTAGCGCAAGAGTCGTTTTGACGTTTTGCACCACGCTGTTAAACTAGCAAATGCATTTGTGCTCATATGTGAGCCCATAGGCGTTCTGGTCTAAAAAGGAAGGCGTTCTGAGGTGCATTGCTGGTGATTTGCTATTTAGAGAAACTATAATAGTCTGTTCAATAGACCAGAACAAAACAGGTCTATTGTCTGGCGCAGAGCGCGTTAATTGTGCGCCTCACTTACACACTGCTTAATACACACAAGATGTAGAGCAAAACGCAAATATCTTTACATATGAAAAATAATTCAAATATTAAGGATATAAATAGGATATAATAAGGATATATATATATAGGATATAAATTTATTAAAATATTACAAAACATTATTTTCTCGCCTTAATATAAAAACCAAACTTTCATGTCTTCTTCATCTCGGGATGCTTTTTCAGTTTATTCGTGACAATTTGCTTTTAATGTTATCATTATTAGCAGTATTATTTATTATATGCTATTTATATTTGTTTTATTAAATACAAGCTAAGATTTGCCCACCTGTCAGGTTTTAGACAATATGGGGCACAGCATGTGTATTTGGATATAATTCAGTTTTTTGACGACACTTCGTTATTATTGTTCATTTATTCGTTTGCTGGAAATTAGAACTGAATTTAGAAATCGTTTTGAAACAAAGCTTTGCGCTTAACAAGTGAAATGAATTATTTATAGGATAATTGATGTCTGTACGTACAAGGTTATCTTTCTATCCATGAGAGCGAAACAAAGTAGATCATGAGAAGGCCTCATCTCTCATTCTCGCGCTGCATATACTCTGCACTTAACTTTTTTTTTTCGTCCTAGTGAAACGCTCAGTTTTTCCACGTACAAAGTCGTCATGTAAATAGCAAATGCGCTATGCAACTGACTCTTAAAGGGAATGGGAGATGAGACTCTGATTGGTTTTCTCACAAAACACACCTATAACTCATTAAGAAAATAAGCTCAACCCTTTTAGACCATGCGCCACGGCGCAAAGTGGATTTTTCCGTCCTTATATTAGCAAAAGTGGATTCTGTCACACCCTGAATGCGCTTGCACCCAGCGCTTTGGACTTTGCACATGGATCGTCAAAATAGAGCCCAGAATGTACAAAAATAATTAACAAAAATAAATAATATATAAAATAAGAATCTAAAAAGGGTTTTTGAAGATTTACTTTTGGCATGGGCATATATATATATATATATATATATATATATATATACACACACAGACATACACATACACACACACACACATATATATATATATATATACATATATATATATATATATATATATATATATATATATATATATATATATATATTTACATACATATATATATATATATACATATATATATATATATATATATATATATATATATATTTACATACATATATATATATATATACATATATATATATATATATATATATATATATATATACACACATATATATATACATATATATATACACATATATAAATATACATATAAATATATACATATATATATATATATATATATATATACACATATACACACACACACATACATATATATATACATATATATATATATATATATATATATATATATATATATATATACACACACATATATATATATATACACACATGTATATACACACATGTATATACATAGCTGGGTCACTGGTATAATGAATGAATATATAGGAAACAAACGTCTTACCATCCAGCAACTCGTAGATAAGCACAAAGTTATTCTTGATATTTTCCTCGCTGATCTTCCCAAAGTAGGCCGTCATGACGTCGCACATCTTGTAGAGGAACTCGAACACCATAGCAGCGTTGACATTCTGCTTGGTGACGGCAGCCAGCCAGATGTTGGAGCGCTTGACGTGGAAGAAGCTGGTGCGGGCAATGTTGGTGACCGGAGAGCGCACCTGCTGACGGGCATGGATCACGTTCACACGGAACGCGTCCACTGCGTTTCGCCTGTGGAGGAGAAGAGTGTGAGGTCAAAGCAGAGATAAAGGAATCGGGCAGGAAGAACGAGCACATGGTCACCATCTGCCAGTAAACCCTTTAACACAAACACTCCTCCTGTCTGCGAACAAAGCTTTAAAGACTCCACTGGATGTTCCCTGCTGACTCAAACCGTCATGAACATTGAGATAAGTTACAAGGTCCTGTAGACTAGAGCTCTCGCCTGTCTAAAACCAACAAAATGGAACTTCCTTTGAAGGGTTCTATATAAAGAGATTAAAATAAATGTCACTGATTTTAAACTTTGTAAATTCATTCATGTTTTCATGCACCATCATGGTAAATCTGCTTTAATCAGATAATAATCAAAGGCAAAATATAAAGTTTCTGCTTTCTACATAAAGGTGTATACAATGCATCTGGAAAGTATTCATAGTGCTTGATTTTTTTAAGCTACAGTCTTACTCCAAAATGGATTAAATTCATTTATTTCCTCAAAATTCTACGCACAATACCCCATAATGACAACGTGAAAAAAAAAAAGAGTTTTTAAAATTGTTGCAAAGCTCTATCAGGTTGGATGGGAAGTGAAGGTGTGCAGCAATTTTCAGTCTTTACAGACATGTTCAATAGGATTTAGTTCTGGGCTCTGGCTGGGCCACTCAAGGACATTCACTAAGTTGTTTTGAAGCCACACCATTAATATTTTGGCAGTGTGTTTTGAGTCATTGTCCTGCTGGAAGATGAACCATCACTCCAGTTTGAGGTCAAGAAGCAGATTTTCATTCAGGATGTCTCTGTACATTGCTGCATTCATCTTTTCCTCTATGCTGACTAGTCTTCCAGTTCCTGCTGCTGAAAAACATGCCCTGCGGCCACCACCATGCCTCACTGTAAGAATGGTATTAGCCTGGTGATGAGTGTTGTTTTCCAAATGTAAACCCTGGCATTCAATCCAAAGGAGTTCAATTTTAGTCTCATCACACCAGAGAATTTTGTTTCGTATGGTCTGAGAGTCCTTCAGATGCCTTTTGGTAACGTCCAGGCAGGGAGTGGCTTCCGTCTGGCTACTCTACCATACAGGCCTGATTGGTGAATTGCTGCACAGATAGTTGTCCTTCTGTAAGGTTCTCCTCTCTCCACAGAAGAATGCTGGAGCTTAAACAGAGTGACCATTGGGAATTGATCACCTCCCTGACTGAAGCCCTTCTCCCCGATCATTCGGCTTAGATGGCCGGCCAGCTCTAGGTAGAGCCTGGTGGTTCCAAACATCTTTCACTTACGGATGATGGAGCCCATTGTGCTTAGTGGAACTTTCAGAGCAGCAATTTTCTGTAACCTTACCCAGCCTTGGGCCTCGAGACAATCCTGTCTCTGAGGTCTACAGACAATTCCTTTGTCTTCATGCTTGGTTTGTGCTTTGACATGCACTATCAACCCTGGGACCTTATATAGACAGGTGTATGCCATTTCAAAACTTATTTACCACAGGTGAACTCCAATTAAGCTGCTGAAACATCTCAAGAATGATCAGTGGAAACAGAATGTACCTGAGCTCAATTTAGAGCTTCACAGCAAAGGCTGTGAATACTTATGTACACGCGATTTTTCAGGTATTTTATTTTTAATAAATTTGCAACAATTTCAAAAAATCTTTTTTCAACATTGTCATTATGGAGTATACTGTGTAGAAGTTTGAGGAAATAAATGAGTTTAATTCATTTTGGAATAAGGCCGTAACATAAAAAAATGTGGAAAAAGTGAAGCGCTATGAATACTTTCTAGATGCACTGTAGGAATATTCAACATAAACAAATGCAAAAATGACAAAGGATGAGTCATCTCATGCCTGGATGCAATCCAAAAGGAAAGGGTGTCATGGTACTGGTACCTTCACGATATTTGATTGGTTGATTGTCAGGTGACATGCTTGAAGTAGAGCTGGGCAATACATGAACTACCTGTTTATAATATGGAATATATATGAAGAGTTTAAATGCAAACACCTCTAAGTGCAATCTGAAATTGTCTTATGAAATGAGCATTTTTCTCCGCCTCCTGTTTATATGCTCTTATTTGGACTCAATGAAAATAAAATTCATCACCGTTAAAGTGATGAAACCAAACACATTTTAAAATAACATTTCTAATGGCCTTTAGAGGCTTTTGCATCTGAAATATTTCTATTATTAATAAGCAATATACAGTTGAAGTCAGAATTATTAGCCCCCCTTTGAATTTCTTTTTCTTTTTACAATATTTTCTAAATGATGATAAACAATGCAAGGAAATTTTCACAGTATGTCTGATAATATTTTTTTCTTCTGGAGAAGGCTTCATTTGTTTTATTTCGGCTAGAATAAAAGCAGTTTTTAATTTTTTAAGAACCACTTTTGGGACAAAATTATTAGCCTTTTAAGCTAATTTCTTTCTCGATAGTCTACAGAACAAACCATCATTATACAATAACTTGCCTAATAACCCTAACCTGCCTAGTTAACCTAATTGACCTAGTTAAGCCTTTAAATGTCATTTTAAGCTGTATAGAAGTGTCTTGAAAAATATCCAGTTAAATATTATTTACTGTCATCATGGCAAAGATAAAATAAATCAGTTATTAAAAATGAGTTAATAAAAATATTATGTTCAGAAATGTGTTGAAAAAATTTGCTCTCCATTAAACAGAAATTGGGGAAAAAATTAAACAGGGTGGCAAATAATTCAGGGGGGCTAATAATTCTGACTTTAACTGTATATTTTAATGAATTTAAGAGATTAAACATGACTTTTTTCGTAGTATTATGATCACTTTTTGGTTTTATATTTAAATGAGTACAAGCCAGAATGTTGTATGTTAAATGATTTTTACATATCCATTATACACAAAGTCAAAATTATTAGCCCTTCTGTGGATTTTTCTTTCAAATATTTCCCAAACGAGGTTTAATAGAGCAGGACATTTTTCTCAGTATTTCCAATGATATTTTGCTTCTGTAGAAAGTCTTATTTGTTTTATTTCAGCTAAATCAGATCTTTTTAAAACCATTTTAAAGTCAATAGTATTAGCCCCCTTAAGCAGTATTTTTGGATTGTTTATTGAACAAACCACTGTTACACAATAACTTGCCTAATTACTATAACTTGCTTAATAAACCCATTAAATTGCACTAAGCTGAATACTAACGTCTTAAAAAATATCTAGTGTAATATTATTTACCGTCATCATGGCACAGATCAAATGAATCAGTTATTAGAGATAAGTTATTAAAATTATTATATTTAGATATATGTTAAAAACATCTTTCCGTTAACAGAAATTGAGGGAAAATATCAACAGGAGGGTTAATAATTCTGACCTCAACTGTATTTTTACATTTTATTTGCTGAAAGCATAATGAAACATTTAAGTAATGTGCACTTGTGCTTTTTTATATACTTTCAATGTAAACAAAAAGCCTTTAGTAAACTGCATTAAATGCAGACGCCAAAATTTGACATCTTGGATCCATAAATATTTTAATATAAAAAAATAAATAAATAAAAACATTTTTAAAAACAATAACAAGATGTATAGTTACAAGTAGGGCTATGCGGTTTGGGGAAAATATTTAATTGCAATTATTACATTTTTTTTGACAGAAATTGAGATTTGAGTTGTGATTTAATTTTGTAGTCAAACTTCAGCTCAATAATCTGTAAGCCGTAGCAACAATTCTGTGACAGCTCTTAAAAATAACCTGTTTTTGTTCGGTGTCTGTGACTTTGAAACCAAAATATTTCCATAGAACCGATGTCCTGTTTTTCTTTGATATTAATTTGTCTATTAAGGCTTCTGAAGCAGCAGACGCCATTAACCCAATTGTCCACGCTTTCCTGTCTGTTTTTTTTATTGTGGGCATTCCGCATATAATCTCAGTTGTGCAATTCTGATTGGGCAGAATGAAACACTCACTCAATTGGCTAGTAAGACTATCAAACACAGGTGGCAGTCAGGCATTTGCTCAGGGTGGGGGAAATTAAATAATACATATATATTTCATATCGCAGCCTCTTGCGATCAGCTAACTGCAAAGTTTCAAATTGCGATAGAGATGCGATTTCGATTAATCGCACAGCCCTAGTTATAAGGCAAAAAAAATTCTAAAATAGGGCTAATTTTTATTAAAATATTGCCCAACTCTAGCATGGGGGTCACTGGTGACATGCGTCAGAGATGGGTTGTTTGTTTGTTGGGGTCGAAAAAAGAAAATCATGCTTCTGGGTCAATGGTTGTCGTAGAACTGCTTACCTACTGCTAGAGTAGCCACAATGAACATGGAGAAAATAGTACATGAGGGGAACAAAGGGGAAAAAAGGAGAAAGACAAACATGGACTGCATGTGTAAATGGACAACAGTAATGAAATCACACAATTAAATCTCGATGAGAACAAAAACCTGATGTGGGGTATAGAAGAGGGAAAAAATACTTCCTCGTTGTGGTTATACATGTAAAAAATGAAAATCAGTCGGCCATTGTGATGATTTGGAGAAATGTTTCCTGCTTTCTTCTAACTTCCTGTCATCTTTCCTTTTCCCTAGCAGGATAACACGGTGTTTGAACTCTGCTGATCATGCATGATTCAAATAAAAGCAGTTTTCTTTTACCCTTAACACTGAAAATGTATACTTGGATTTTGATTTGCAAAAATAAAAAGATTTGCTGTCTGTCTGAGCAAAAGTCAGTGGGTAGTTGCGTTGCTAGGGTGCTAGGAATGGGATTCTGGCTAGTTTTAATAGGCGTGTAACACAATAGATATTGAAATATCTTTAGATTGATGCTCTGTAGTGTGACATGATTGTTGTACAGGCACTAGTTCGAATAGAGTCATTCCTTCTTTATTTACTACTAGGTACAGAACTGAATAATGAGCATTTGCACTGAATTACGACATAAACAAAACAGCTTGTAAACAAAGTTCTTCAGTGTTCACATCTCACAAGTTTGCAAGAAAAAAAAGCTCTAGAGATTATATAAGATTGTGACTTTATTATAACCTTGGATAAAATAATCACTGTTTTACGGTAGGGCTGGGCGATATGGGCAAAATATCATATCCCGGTATTTTTAGGAGGAATGACGGTATACGATATCTATCCGGTATTTTCCCGTAAATGGTTACTTGAGAGTTAAAGCCTTTATTAAAACATTATGAAATATTTTTTGAGCAAAATATAATTCAAACACAGGGGTTTCCAGCCCTGTTTACAAAAAATAACAGCTGCACAAAATATTGGATATTTGAGGTTTTTATCCTGCTTAAAACTGTTGCACAACATTTCAAATTATTAAATAAATCTTTGAAAAATAAATACAGTAAAGATTTTTTTAATATTAACTCAACAAAAAGTATTGTAGGATAGAAAAGATCCACATTGATTGTAAATATGAAACAGTATTTTATTTCACAATTACAGTGTTTTTATAAGTAATCCTGTATACCACAGTTGTGTGATTTACAAACAACAATTAAATCAGCTGTGTAGGTTTTTTTATTTACACATTTACATGTATGTATGAAGAAAGCCCAGCACATACTGTACTTGCTTCGTCAGCTGAGGAAGTTTAACCTGCCACAGGAGCTGCTCGTGCAGTTCTATTCAGCTGTCATTGAATCCATCTTCTGCACTTCAATCACTGTCTGGTTCGACTCAGCTGCCAAAACCGAACTCGTAGACAAAAGCGAATAGTCCGGACTGCTGAACGAATGACTGGCACTACCCTTCCTACGCTTCAAGAACTGTACTCTTCCAGAGTCAGTAACTCACTGTGGATGCCTCGCACCCAGCACACTACCTGTTCGAACTGTTTCCGACCGTCTGGTCGGCACTTCAGAGCTCCAAGCTCAAAAACAGCCAGACACAGGAAAAGTTTCTTTCCTCAGGCCATCTACCTTATGAACAGTTAAATAACCCCCAACTGTACAATAAATATGTGCAATACTTTCTCATACGCACTTGTACACAGCACCTTATATCAATATACAATGCAATACTTTCTACATTCGCATTTGTACACAGCACCGTATAACCTGTATATTTATAATAATCCGTACATACAATTCCACATGCAGATTTCTTGACTAACTGCATCTCTGTTTAATGTTTATCATCTTTTTTTTCATATTTATTTTGTGTTGTCACTTGTCACTTTATGTACACTGGAAGCTTCTGTAGCCAAAACTGATTCCTTGTTTGTGTGAAGCACACTTGGCAATAAAACTGATTCTGATTCTGTATTGTGCACAATTATTAAACAGTGCACATGTCGGAGATATCTAAAGATAAGTCTTTCACTCCATGTTAAAAAAATCCTACACTTTTACTTTTGTTTTGACTCAACTTGTTTTACTAATTATTAAATAAGAAGATAAAAACGAATAGACTATAGATATGAGAAGTAACGAAATTGTTTCAGAGTACTGTGATGACATGCTGGTTTAGCATATATATGTACACAGTCATTATAACAGATCAGAACGCAAAGCTATATACGTTATAGTGTAAATGTAAAAAAAAAAAAAGAGACCATTGTGTAATAAATACTGAACTTATAATCAGTGAATACGAGGTGGTTTCACTTTCGAAATGAGTTTTGGCACTTTTAATTCTTGTGAACACATTCAGGTGCTGCTTGACAATTGGACAAGGTTTCTATGTTCGTTCTGCAATCAATTGCTGAAGAAGATCGATAAAAGGTTTCTGACAAACCGCTGTGACGGCTTCCGGCACTGTGTAAGGTGCATGCACGCAAGGGGGAGTCAGATTTGTCCGGGTTAGATCGATTTCTCACCACACCGGCACTGATGGTGAGACACTGCTCACTGCAGAGCCACTTGAGCTCCAGCGAGGGGGAGCTAGAGCTCCAACTCCTACTCCTATAAGCTGTTTTAATGCGTACACCCACGCCACCCCTAACCCCATCCCCCAGTAACATCACTTGAAGAAGAAGTGCAGGGGAAGCTGGAGCTCAAGCTCCCCATTGCTGGAGCTCAGCTGAGCCCAAGAGGCTCTGCAGTGAGCACAACTTGGTGATTGGTCGATCTTGAATGATTGGTTCATGGACTCAAGGAGTGAATCATTCATTTGCGCATGCGCACATTTGTGCAGGTGGAGCTCGCAGGCTACATACCTTGGAGTGGTCTGTTTCGCACAGAATGCACATGTGTGGCCTCAAACCATATTGATATAAACAATATGGATAATCCTGCATCTTGTTGGAGAATCTTATCGATATATGCCCAGAACCCAATATATCGCCCAGCCCTTTTTCATGGTTTGCCGGTATTGTGATTACTGCTCTAAAGTATGCTCTTTTTAAATGTCTGGGTAAAAAACAAAAACATTTTCCCTCTTTAAACACAATATATTTTATTTTGAAAAACATTTAAAATGTTTTGCAAGAGTAAAAATGTCAGACTAAATAATTAAAATAAATCATTGACCTCTGCGGTCTTCATTGGTTTCTAAAACACAGATTTCATTACAATTTAAAATGGTATTTTTGAATATTGTACTAAATAAAGAACTTAAGAAAATAAGAAAATAAAATAAAGTAAATAAAAAAAAATCCTACATTGGAACTGTACAGCAGAACATTTTGCCTTGACTTTTGCAAACCGCGGTATACCTTAAAACAGTTATCTTCCCATGCATACTAGAGATAGGATCTCAATGAATTACAAGTAAAAATACACATTTATATCTGATTAATACATTGATGTGAAAAAATATCTTTTGTTCAATTAACAGGTTTTCCTACTTTTTTTAATTAATTTTAGTGCTGATTATTATATTTCAAAATAAATATCAACTGCAATTTGGCCATTGTTAGGGGCCTTTCATATTACAACAATGTGCAAGTAATAATGTTCCTATATGTTACAAAGAATATTCTTAAGAGAATTGTAATTACAATCAAATTAACTGAAAAACTGGGTCACAGTGTGTTTATTAAACCACTGTTTTATACAATCATATACTTGGTTTCCTCCTGCTTTAATGCAAATATAATGGTGTATGTACTAGGCATGGGCGGGTATAAGATTCTGATGGTATAATAACCTTGGATAAAAATATCACGGTTTCACAGTATGGGGATTTCTGCTTTAAAATCTGTTCTTTTTAAATGTCTGGGTAAAAAACAAAAACTTTTTTTCCCTTTTGAAAACAATATATTTAATTTTTTGAAAGATTTATAATATTTTGGAGCAGTAAACATATCAGGCTAAAATTCAATTGAATCAATGACTTCTGCTGTCTTCATTAGTGTCAAAAACACAGATTTCTTTACAATTTAAATCAACATCTTTGTATATTTTCTCTTCTGAAGATACTGTTGTCCTAAAAAAAACATTTGAAAAAAAGTAATTAAAAAATCTTACACATACCTTAGGAACGATATTACAGAAAATTTGGGCTGTTTCAAAACCTCGAATTTTCCAAACCGCAGTATACCTTTAAAACGGTTATTGTCCCATGCCTAGTTTGTACCCCCATTTATTTATTTTTTGTGTGGTTGTAAACATAAATTTGTTGACTCACATTTTCTCCAATGTGCTATCAATCCCTAAGGATCAGAACAAGCAGTTTTAAAAGCGTTTTTCCAGCCCTGATGAGCTCACTCACCCTATATCATCGCGGTAGACACGGGAGATCAGCACCTCCCCTTTATGGTTGTAGATGAACAGTCCTCCAATCATGGTGGCTGGTCCTCAAACCTCACATTCCATGGTGGGCTCTCCTATAATACACCAGACACCGAAAATGAACATGAAGTTCGCTAGCTGATAGAAGAGCTCTGTGGGACCTTGATAAGATTTAGGGCATTCAGCCCAACAAGAAAAAAAAGAGATAAAAGCAGACAAGATGGTGAACTCCTAAAGCGATAGTTCACTCAAAATGGTCATCATTTACTCACCCTCAACTTGTTACAAGCCTGTTGGAGTTTCTTTTCTGTTCAACACAAAAGGGCCATTTGCTTCTATAGTATCTTTTCCCTACAATGTGGGTTTCCAACATTCTTCAAAATATCTTATTTTGTGTTTAACACAAAGAGAACAGTTTAAATGTATTAAACAGCATGATGGTGAATAAAGGATGAAAGGATTTAAATTTTTGGGTGAATTATCCCTTTTAACAGGCTTCTCCAAACACGCATTTTATTAGGGGACATTCTGAAACGCTTAACAAAAAAAAGCTTAATGTGGCTTAATGTATCTAAATGTATTTTCTTAATGCATTTTACTTTTTATCATTTTTATTATTTGTTTTTATTTTTCTTGTACTTGTTTCTTTTATTCTTGTTTATGTAAACCACTTTGAATTACCTCTGTGTATGAAATGTGCTATATAAATAAACTTGCCTTGCCTAAACATTAACCAAATTTTTGTCAAATTGTACTTGTAATTAACCCCAACTACTGTAAAAAGAACGAGTCACAATTCCATAGATAAAGTGAAAAACATTACATTAAGCGTTTTCTCCCCTATTGAAGTCTATTATAAAGAAAAAGCTTAATGTAAACTAAAGTCCCTTTACAACAAGCGGGTAAAATTAAATTTCTATCAAATTTTACTCATCATGACAAACACTTTCTGATGTCAAAAGAATGAGCCCTAATTTTACTGAGTGAAAAATTTCACGTTATGCGTTTTAAGTCCACATAAGGAAACAGCTTAACGTACCTTAACACAGACCAGGGAAACTCAAATTTCTGTCAAACTTTACTTGTGATTAACACTAACTACTGTCAAAAGAACAGGCCCTGATTCCATAGATAGTGAACAACATCAAAATAAGCGTTTTTCCCCCTTTGAAATCTATAATAAGGAAAGGTTTAACATAACTTTACAACAACTGAGGGAAACCAAATGTTAAAAAGGCTGTTTATAAAATCAAAAGTTAGTGTTAACCACCAGTAAAATTTGATAGGGATTAGATTTTCCCTGCTTGTTGTTGAGATACATTAAGCCACGTTAAGCTTTTTCCTTATAATAATAGACTTTAATAGGGGAGAAAACGCTTAATGTGATGCTTTTCACTTTATCTATGGAATTGGCACTTGTTCTTTTAACAGTAGTTGGGGTTAATTACAAGTACAATTTGACAGAAATTTGGGTTTCTCTGGTTGATGGTTAGGTACATTAAGCCACGTTAAGCGTTTTAGAATGTACCTTTAGTAGGTAAAAACACGTATTTAGGTGGACAAATTCACCTTTATCACATAAGCAATACATAGAAAACAGAAAATAATGTAAGTCAGTGGCTATCTAGACTAGAGAATTCAATAACAAACAATAGCTGTGTCGTCAAAACCGAGACGCTGCTTAAATATGTGTTCAGCTTGAATACATCAGCACAGTGATGTTAGCATTCACTCAATGTCCGTGCACTGAACAGGAAGTGTCCGTTCGTCCCCGTGTTTAATAGCGGCATAATTAGTACAAGATGTCTGCCAACTGAAAGAAATGCCCCTTTAAATGCTCGTGTATTGACGGACCGCGCATCCCTTATCCTGTAACTGTTATCAATTATTCAAATTGACCAAGAGTCATTAATAGTAAGTGAGCTCGTGAACTGGTCTATTCCTTCCCTCGAGACCTGAAATTTCGCGGATCACTTGGATGCAGAACACTACTCTTCCAGGCGGATCATTCAAACACTTACCGTCCCGTATCATCTAATTAAAAAAATTTGACCATACCTACTAAATGTCCGCACGAATAGGCGCGGAATGAACTGTTTCCCTCTCCGTGGTGTTTTTTCGGGATCTAAAGGATTAGCGGGTCACTCACTAGCAGAAAGCAGTCCCTCCCTCAGCCAGGAAGTCAGCTGACAGTGTTCACAGTGCGCATGCGTATAACAAGTGACAACGCAAGCGTATACAGCTGTATTCCTTTCATTCATTTTTTTTCTCATAATAAACATATTGCATTCTCGATATGTATACATTGTACACATATAAAAAAACAGTCATAATTTATAGGGTCCTCTCTGCAAACATATTTACCTGTTTAATACTTATGATCCAAATCTTTGGCGTAAAAATAATATAATATTTAAGCCATATCAAGAAATATACTTATTTTTATTTGATTAAACATTGCCAAATACTTAATTGCTTTTTATATATGCCATACTGTACGCTGTAAAATAGCTTTTAAAATATTTTATAATGTTGTTAGGCATAGCCTATTTACGTGAAAACGCCATAGTGTAGTAAACAAAGTCCGTCGCTGTTCAAGAAGCGAGTAGGTTGAAGCTGCTGGTAAACAACAAAGACTTTCTTGTCTTAATTGAAAGCATTCTGCTCACAAAATGTTTTAACCTACGCACATTTGTTTCATTCCTTCCAAATGAAGACAAAAATCTAATAATGTTCATAAACGACTGACATTGATACATTTACGTGGTCATCAAGCGGAGAATAAACGATGCTTATTTATTTGACTTATTTTGCTAGGTGCGAAGAAGAGAGAAAGACGAAAACTAGAAACATATGATGTAAATATTATTTACGCTTTATATGCAGACGCCAGATGTGACGTCAGGATGCGATGAAGTAAAAGATGCTCGCGCTGGGTGGAGAGAGCGAACGCGCATTCAGACTCACATCAGCATCACAAGATGGGCAACGTTCAAGTGAGTAAAACAGTCGCAGTTAGTTGGTTTTGTCTAATTTCCCTTTTTGTGCGTATATTACAGATAAAAATGTTCATTAGTATGTTGCGAGACATTGTGCAGCCTGCACTGAATGCAGTGACGAGTTTGTTTTTGATTTGTTTTTGTTGCGTTAAACTTTAGTCATTTACCTTTACGCTTTAACAACTTCTACTGCCAATATTAAAACGTGTACATTTTCAATGATTGTAAAATATTCATTTTTATTTCTAGTATTTTATAATGAGTGTGTTGTTTGTTGTACTTTGCTGTGATTTGAGCTGTACTTTACACTCTCTCAGAGGAAGAGTAACGTGTATAAAAGAATAACTGCTTTTGTTATCAATAAGTGCACATTGTTATTATGGCAGTGGGCGAGGCAGAGGAAGGTTTACACTGTTCCTGTCCCTGCCCAGAGATCCCATGACTCAGCTATGTGTTATACAGTTCCCCTCCCCCTACAGACTGCATTGTGATCTAATGCAAAAGTCCTTGAAAACCACTATCTCACTAGGAAAGAATATTGCATCTATTTTACAAACTCTCGAGAATTTTTTTTTTATTGTGTATCTGCATAACATTTTTTACACAACCTTCATTTCAGCCCACAATAACTCCTTTTGAGGACTTTGATGTGGTCGCAGACATCAAGACAATCCGTAAGGCTTGCAAAGGAATGGGTAGGTGAAAAACTGTTAATACTGTTGCAAACACAGACATGTAAATATTGATTGACTGCATAATATAACTTTTGACTGGAAAAAAAAACCACGTTTAATTTGTGTTGCATGCTCTTAAAAATAAAGATTCCAAAAAGTGTTTGTTATTGCTGTGCTGCCATATCATAACTTTTCTGTGTACCCAAAAACATTTATTGAACTCTCTTGAACGAATCACTTTCTTGGTTTTAAAAAATGAAATAAACTTTATCTTCACTAAAAAGATTTTGTAGAATGGAAAGATTCAATTGATGTTCTTCTGTTATATTAGTATCAATGAAATAGTATAAAGAGCAAAAGTCAGGTTCTTTAGAGAGAGAGAGAGAGAGAGAGAGAGAGAGAGAGAGAGAGAGAGCATGTGTGTGTGTGTATTTGAATGCAGATCTTAATTACAAGTAGAGGCACCTTATCCGGCCACAAGTCACAACTTTCCTATGAATATATCACTATGTCTATAAATATAACCAGCTTCTAATAGTAAAAAAAAAAAGATATTTTATTTTTTATAATCACACATAAAAAAAGTATTGATTGGCATTCTCCCTTTGTACGTGTCATCAGAAGGGGAAAACTTTGCCCATTATTTTTCAAACTCTCTCTCTTTAGCATAGAATGTTAGTCTTGTTTTTAAATCTGCCACTATCCTGACACAGACATTTGTAGCCCCTCCATCTTTTGAAAAAGAGCACAATGTCATTTGAAGCTACAGTCACCATAACAGCACAATTAGAATCAAAGCCTAAAAGGGGCACTTTAAAAGTTATAAAATATTATTTGTAAGATATTTTGTGCTGGAACTTCACATACACACTCTAGGGACATCATAGACTTATTTTACATCTTTTAAAATGGGCATAATAGGTCCCCTGTAATGGAGGCAAGTGAGGCCTGCAGTTCTTTAAGGGTGCTTTCACACCTGTTTTGTTCCGAAACAGAGATTACAAATTGCTACATTGTTGCTCTTTGTTCTTGGTGCGGTTCGCTTTCACACTGCAAAGTTTCTAATCGGACCAAAAGAGCTAAAACAAGTCACGTGTGAGTAAACTCTCCACACATTGGTCAGAGTGTCAGGGTTTATATTGCAGCGTCCCGCTCAGCTGTCAGGAGAGGTGGTGGTTTGGTGGTGTTTGAGGACCGGGAGGGAGATGCAAGATTACCGAGAGATTATCATTCGTTTGCGGGCATCCGGGGACTCGTCAAACTTCCCGCCCTACTCATAATTCTCTCTTCATATAGCCGTATGCCTATTACATATCCATAAAACACAGTGATATAACCGCGCTCGGATCGTTTGCTTTCTCACTGCAATCGATCCCCTCCATAGTTAGTTTCAATCGAGCCGAGACCACTTCATTCAAGCGATCTCGGAGCGATTGATTTTGCATGGATCCGAGAGTGATTGGTGGTTTCACATATGCCAAACAAACCGTGCTAACTGGGCAAACAAGACAGGTTCCGAAAAAAGTAGGTGTAGGTTCTGGTAGGTATGAAAGCACCCTAAATGTTGTTGGGGGGTCATTTGTGACTACATAGCCTAGTGTGAAAAAAAAGTGTCTATCCCCCCACCCGGCCTCTGTTAAAATATAACTTTGATTTTAACATAACTCCAGAGTTCAATTTCTCTAGCCACACCAGACCTGATTGCTGCCACACTTGTTCACAATCAAGAAACCACTTAAATAGGATAAAGTGAATTAGACCAAAAGACCATTTAAAAGCTAGACATAATGCAGAGATCCAAAGAAAAAGAAAATAACTGAGATCTACTAGTCTGAAAAAGGTTATATGGGCCTTTCTAAAGCTTTGGGACTGCAGTGAAACACAGTGCGAGGCAAAAACATGGAAGAGTGGAGAACCCATAAGTGGCCGGCCAACCAAAATTACCTTAACAGCGCAGCGACAACTCATCCATGAAGCCTCAACTTACAAAAGACCCCACAACAGCATCCAAAGAACTGCAGGCCTCACCTTTTTATGTTCATGACTTCGCCTTCAGAACGAGACTGTGCAAAAATGAATTGCATGACAGAGTTCCAAGACAAAAAACACTGCTGAGCAAAATGAATATAAAGGGTCATCTCAGTTTTGCCTGAAGACGTCTTAATGATTCCCAGGACCTTCTGCAAAATGTGGACTGGTGAGACAATAGTTGGAATGGCAGTGTGATGATCTGGGGTTGTTTTGCTGCCTCAGGACCTGGAAGACTTGCTGTGATAAATAGAACCATGTATTCGGCTGTGTTCCAAAATATCCTGAAGGCATCTGTTAGTGACCTCAAGCTGAAGCGAACTTGGGTTCTGTAGCAGGACAATGATTCGAAGCACAGCAGCAAGTCCACTAATGAATAGCTGAAGAAAAACAAAATGAAGACAAAATGAAGTGGCCTAGTCAAAGTCCGGATCTGAATCCGATTGAGATTCTGTGGCATGACCTTAAGAAGTTTCATGCTTAAAAACTCTCCAATGTGACTGAATTACAACAATTCTGTAAAGATGAGTGGGCCATCTATATTGATTGCACATTCCATCAGTAAGAGCCCTCAGTGTGAAGGTTTAATTGGCAGAGTAATAGCACAGTTGTGCTTAAAATATTGCAATGCACACAACATTATGATTGACATATCAGAGTTTAAATGAGGACAAATTGTTGGTGTTTGTCTCACTGGCTCATCTGTAACCAAGACAGCAAGTGTTTGTGATGAATCAAGAGCCACGGTATCCATAATGTCAGCACACCACCAAGAAGGACAAACCACATCCAACAGGAGTAACTGTGGATGCAAGAAGAAGCTGTCTGAAAGGGATTTCAGTGTGCTAACCCAGACTGTATGCAAAAAACATAAAACTACAGCTTCTGAACTCACTTCAGAATTAAATGTGCACATCGACTATCCAGTTTTCACCAAAACTGTGCTCCACAGGCTATATACACAATTTACATAGCGGGGCTGCTATAGCCAAAACTTTGGTCACTTGTGCCAATGCCAAACATCAGTTTCAACGGTGTTCATTCATTCAGTCAATTTCTTTTTGGCTTAGTCCCTTTATTAATCCGGGGTCACCACAGCGGAATGAACCGCCAACTTATCCCGCATGTTTTTACCCAGCGGATGCCCTTCCAGCCGCAACCCATCACTGGGAAACATCCATTCACACTCATTCACACACTTACACTACGGACAATTAAGCTTACCCAATTCACCTGTACCACATGTCTTTGGACTTGTGGGGGAAACCGGTGCACCCGGAGGAAACCCACGCGAACACAGAGAGAACATGCAAACTCCACACAGAAACGTCAACTTACCCAGCCAAGGCCCAAACCAGCGACCTTCTTGCAGTGAGGCGAAAGCACTACCCACTGCGCCACCGCGTCGCTCGGTTTTTAACGGTCTCAGCAGTGAAAATCTTAAACTGTAGACAATGAGAAACATGGATTGTTTTCTGATGAAGCCAGCTTCACTGTATTTCCCTCATCCACGGGAAGCCCCAATGAAGTACCACCCAGACTATTGCATGCTCAGCGTGAAGCATAGGGGTAGATCAGTGACGGTTTGGACTGCAATATCATTGCATTCTCTAGGCCCAATACTTGGGTGCGTCACTTCTAAGGACTTCTGAATCGTTCTGGGGGGCCAGGTGCAACCACTGGTTCAGTTATTATATCCTGAAGGTGGTGCCTTGTATCAAGATAATAATGCACCAATACTTACAGCATGACTTGATGTACATGAAATTAAAGCTGAACATCTCCTATGACCTGCTTAGTCCCTTATTTAGGCCTGCACAGTCACCAGATTTAAATATTATTAAGCCATTTGGGGTATTTTAGAGGAGGGAGTCAGGAAACTTTTGAGAGGGTGCTCGCTGCAGAGCCATTTGAGGAAAGCTGAGTTCTAGCGAGGGGGAGCATGAGCTGTCGCTCCTCCTCCTGTAAGCTGTTTTAATGCGTACACCAACCCCACCTCTAACCCTACCCCCAGTGACATCACTCGTAGAAGAAGTGCAAAAAAGGTGGAGCTGAAGCTTAAGCTCCCCCTCGCTGGAGCTCAGCTCTCCTCAAATGGCTCTGCAGCGAGCACCACTTGAAACTTTTTGCTTCAATAGCATCACGTAGTGACCTTGCCACTATTCTGGAACAAAAATCCATCAAAATTGCTCTGGCCACTGTGGAGGACTTCTGTATGACAGTATCTGTCATTCCCAAAATTAAGCAAAAAGTGTCTGACTGTAATACTTCATCCTGTAGTACTTCTGGTTGTTTGATGCACAATACGGTTTTCACTTTAATATAGTTGTGATCGGACAGCTTTTTGTAGAAGGTGGCAAATGCATTAATAGGGTTGGAGACTCTCATTATATTGGGACAACACAACTTCTGCCTCAGGGGTGGAGGCTTCAACCTTGGCAATGAAGGGCTTGGAGGGATTTGTCAGAGTCTGGACTGGAGCTTTCTTGAGCAAGGCTTTCTTGAGGGCTTGAAAACATTAAATGGCTTGGGGAAACCAGGACAGAGACTTAGGTTTGTGTTTGACAAGAGGGGGGCTGTTGTTCATTGATGGTAGTCCTGTATTAGCTCCCACCTTGCTCTCATGAATCTGAATTCACGCAGGACTGTTTACTGAAAACATCCTGAAACTCCCCATACACCATAGGAATGTTTGTCTTCTTAGAAGTTTCTGGGCTCTATTAAAAGAATGGATCTGAAGACAGGTGTTGGTCAAGATGGTTTTGGAATGTTTTGCTGACAGACCTTCAAAAGATAACATTTATTCAATTTAATAATGATATTCGAATTCCAGTTCATAGATGGATTATGTTTTTTTTTTGTTTTTTTTTTGAGACCTCTAACACCAGAAATTAGATCTCCTCTTAATGCTTTAATGCTTATGTAGCCAATCTGAAGTTGGAACTTGGGTGAATGGTGAGTTACCCAAGCAGTTTGCCTTAAATGGTTTGAATATTTTCTATAGTGTAACTTGATCATGTATACATTGTTTGAAGTGTTTGTTCTCTGGTTAATGAGAGAAAGTAATAAAGGTTTTGCCTTCACATTATTAAATTATTACTTGTTTTGAGATGAGGGTTAAAAAGGAGAACTGGGGTAATATTTGGACAGAACTCATCGCTGGCATGGCGGGCGAACCAGCAGTTTCACTTTACAAACATATGCCTTGTGGGATTTTTCACAATCTTTGACTACTGACAGGTGATATGAGTCGGTTTGCATGGCTTCTGGTGCAGGCAACACAATCTCACGGCAATTCGTAACTTTTTCATTTAGTGGCTAATTCGTATGAATTTGTACGATCTAATTCGTACAATTTAGTACGATTTGCTTTTCCCCCAATGACGGTTGGGGTTAGGGGTGGGGTTAGGTGCCACGCCTCCTTTTTAAAATCGTATCATTTCGTACGACTGAAATCGTACGAATTCGTACGAATTAGCCACTAAACTGGCAAAACGTAAAATACTTACGTTTTCTTGTGAGATCAGGCTGGTGCAGGAGTTCTAATTTAATTTAAGTGCAATAATTACTCATCACCTTAAACTAAATGAAAATTTGTAATATATCCTTGCCAGATATATGAAATAAATGTTTAGATTTAAAAAACATATTTGAGATATTTTAGTTTTCATTGAATTTCAAGTAATACAAAATATTTAGTTGTATTGTTTTAGTTTTTGTTAACTGTTACAACCTGGCAAGAAAACAGATGTCATAAAATATTTTAAGAGCTTGTTTCGGGATTGATTGATTGATTGATTGATTGATTGGTTGGTTGGTTGGTTGGTTGGTTGGTTGGTTGATTGATTGGATTAATTCAGTGCACTTACCATCACAAACAATTTTCAGTTTTGCGTGAACTATCCCTTTATGCATTACAAAATAAAGTGAGTGTTTAATTGAAATCATAATGACTGATATGTGTTATGTGCTCATCTTCTATTGCTCACAGGGACAGATGAGGAGACCATCATTTCCATTCTAGCAAACCGATCTGCAGCCCAACGGCTAGAAATTAAACAAGCCTACTTTGAAAAGTATGATGATGTAAGTTAAATTTCCTACATTTCAGTACTAATTTTACAAACATCTAAGGCCATACATCTCAGAAATAGCAGTAATTTAAATTGTTTTTGCGGATTTATTTCTTTTTTGCCTATAGCATCTCCACATTTGAGGTCAGTTATAAGAGCAAACTGTAGATCAGTGGTTTCTCAGTTTCACAACATCACATTATATTGATTTAGCTTTATTATTATTGAATTATTATTATTATTGAATAACTGTGTGAAGCATAGGTCTCAAACTCGATTCCTGAAGGGCTGCAGCTCTGCACAGTTTTGCTCCAACCATTATCAAACACAGCTGATCCAACTAATCAAGAGCTGCGTCCCAAATGGCACACTATACACTATGCACTCATGCACTATGCACTTATGCACTTACACACTCAACAGGATAGTATATGTATGTAGTGTCGTCCCAAATGGCACACTAATGTTTTATATATAATGTTTATGTATATGGACGGGAAAATCCGCTTTGCGCCGTGGCGCATGGTCTAAAAGGGTTGAGTTTATTTTCTTAATGAGTTATAGGTGTGTTTTGAGAATAAACCAATTAGAGTCTCATCTCCCATTCCCTTTAAGAGCCAGCTGCGTCGCGCCATAAGCGCATTTGCTATTTACAGAACGTAAAGTAAGTCTAAGTGGAAAAACTGAGCATTTCACTTGCAAACAGTTAACAGTTTTATTAACAGAAAACTTTTAAACAGAGCATCTACTGCGCAAGAATGAGATATAATCGATTTACTTTCATTTCTGCTCTTGAATAAGGAAACCGTTACGCACAGACATCAATTAGCCTATAAATAACTAATTGGGTTTGTTAAGCGCAAATATTAGTTTCAAAACTATTTCTAAATTCAGTTCTAATTTCCAGCAAATGAATAAATGAACAATAATAATGAAGTGTGTTCAAAAACCTGAGTTATATCCTAAAACACATGCTGTGCCCCATATGGTCTAAAACCTGACAGGTGGGCAAATCTAAGCTTGTTTTTAATAAAACAAATATAAATATAGATATAATAAATAATACTGCTAATAATAATAATATTATACAAAAGCAAATTGTTATGAATGAACTGAAAAAGCCTCCCGAGATGAAGAAGACATAAAAGCAGTGATTTTTCATATTTATGTAGGCTAGAAAATAATATGTTTTGTAATATTTTAATCCTTTATATTTATATCCTATATCTATTCTTATTATATCCTATATATATATCTCCTTAATATTAAATTTTTTTCATATGTAAAGATATTTGCCTATTGCTCTCTTGTGCGTATTAAGCAGTGTGTAAGCGAGGCGTAACTCTGCGCTGGAGTTTAGACCGGGTTTGTTTTAGTATAATGAAAAATCTATTTTAGTTTCTCAAAATAGCAACGCGACAGCGGTCCGCCTCAGAACACCTATGGGCGCACATATGAGCGCTAATGCATTTGCTACTTAAACAGCGTAGCAAAACGCCTCAAAATGACTCTTGCGCCAAGCTGAAACTAGCAAAAGACTATTGCGCCACGCCTTGTGCCACATTGCGCCAGGTGTGTGATAGGGCCCTTTATTTTAGTGCCTGAATGAGTGCATCATCCGGGTAATTAAAGTGCACTTCATATTTTTAGAGTTTTCAGTGTGAACACACTACTTACAATATTAATACTACAAAATGGTGTAGAATAGTGCATAAGTATGCGATTTGGGACACAGCTAAGGTGTTCAAGACTACTAGAGACTATTAAGCAGGTGTGAGTTGGAGGTGATTGGAGCTAAACTATGCAGAGCTGCGGCCCTCCAGGTATTGAGTTTTAGACCATTGGTGTAAAGTTTTGAAGCTTTGATGTTTTATTGTGCTCGTAGAAAGCTTAAGAGCACCACTGATTGTCATTGATTACATTCTTTATACTAAGGAAAATGCTAATAATTAATGTATTAACAACATGATAATGCATTTGTAATGGAGGCCAGCTAGTGAAGTGCTATGCAGGTAAACCTCACTGCTCTCACCTCTAAAGGTGCTGTATAGTAACAGTCGTTAGAGGCCATGGTCTTTAGCCTAATTGTTAGAGCAACCGACTCCCATACAAAGAATTGCCGGTTCGATCCCATCTCAGAAAGAGCTGGGTGCATTAGCATCGATGGGTTACATGTGGGGGCTCGTCCGGGATGGAAGTGAGGTTTAGGGGTAAGTGTAACGGATGCCATCTAGCGAAGTGCTATGCAGGTAAACCTCACTCCTCTGAAGGTGCTCTAGCATGAGACACTAGAGGCCAAAGTCTTTAGCCTCCTTGTTAGAGCAACTGAATACTAGAAAAAGAATCAGCAGTTCGATCCCAGCTCAGACCGGGTTGGGTGCAGGAGGACCAGTGGGTTAGACATACATTGCAATGGCAAATGTTTTTATTTACAGTTCACTGAAAGGCCTGCATAGGCTGCATCCAAAAGCACATACTGCACTTTATTAAACTATAGCAGATAAAAAAACAGTGTGTGACAAAAGATGCATGTCTGAATAAAATAAATTAAGCAAAAAGTTCTGGGACTGCAAAAGTAGTTCCTCAAAATGACATTCATATTATGTATGAGGTTGTACTTTTTTAGTGGTTCTGAAGTAGTTATTGATTCAAAATAAGTTTCTATTTTTGGCAAAGCCATTGTGGATCACCTCACATCTAAATGAGTCTGTTTTCTTTTGGTTTGTGGTCACATTGTTGGAGGAGTTGGAGGAAGTCTTGAAGAATGAGCTGACAGGAAACTTTGAGAACGCAGTTATAGCCATGCTGGACCCACCCAACGTCTTCATGGCTAAAGAGCTGAGGAGAGCCATGAAGGGTGCTGGGACAGATGAGGACGTGCTGGTGGAGATCCTCTGCACCAGCACCAATCAGGTCATTTGTCATTTACATCGACAAATTAGAAGTATAGTCACCCAGGGACAGACTGGGACAAAAATTCAGCCCTGGCACTATAGCCACACCATCCCACATTACCATACGTACTGTTTGTTTGACATTCTTGCCAGTTTTTGATTATGTCCGCGTAACCTTTGATTGAGTCGGCCCCTCTCGAAACTATCACCGATTGGGCCAAATGCTTATCATTTACTATTACTATTATTACCATCTTCAACGTCATCATAATATTCACATGTTGCACGAGATAAAAGCTGCATGTAAAAACAAAACATATAAAAAATCATAATAAAATAAAAAATAAAAAACTGACCGGCCCACATTTAAAAAAATGGTTCGGCCTTTTTGGCATTTGCCAGAATTGCCAGATGGCCAGTCCGCCCCTGTAGTCACCTGACATTCAAGCATTTAGCGTTAATTTCAAAAACAAGTTCTGTTTTATATTAAAATGTGTAGTTTTGAAGTAGAAACACTGAAATAGACTTCTGTTGAAAAATGTACACTCTAAAAAAAAATAAAGAAACAAAAGCTGTCACACTTGGGTATTACCTTTTCAAATGGTACATGTTTGTACTTTTAAAGACACAGTGTGTAATTTCTGGTGCTAGGAGGCACATGGTCACTACAAACAAAGATGGGGGCTGCATCCAAAACCGCCTACTACTCAGTAGGTACTGCATTTGAATTTAAACGTGCTACTCGGCCGTTAGAAAAGTACGTTCTATATAGTATGAATGTGAAAAGTATGAATGGAATTCGGAAGCATACATCCGCCATTTTGTCATAGTCACGTGACCTACCTGCGTCAGTTGCGTCGCGTTACTCCCATTCATGAATTCTCTCGCGAGGCATCATGGGATAGCGCAGCGTGCATGGGATGCGCACTCCAGATTCTCGCCAGAAGTAGTAATTCATCTGTGTACTTCTCGCATACTGATTTTCAAATTCTAGGAATTCGGACAAACTACTCGGCTCGCATACTGGTTTAGCCTACTATATAGTATGGAAGTATGAGGTGTCGGATGCAGCCAGAGTTTTATGATGCCATGACTACGTTTGGAATCATGGGAGTTGTCATCTTCGTTACATCCTACAAGACTCCTACATAACCCCTTCTAGACAAGCCATTAGGGTGTAATTAGACTACTGAACAATTGCTGTTGAGAGATGAGTGAGGTACAGCACAAAATAAAAGTACACAAAATTTATAACACTCTTCTATATGTAAGAGATTTTAATAAAATGTGCATTTAAAGTACCATGGGGTACACCTTTGTACTTTTTAGGTATATGTATCTTTTGTACCCAGTGACAAAGTTCTGCATTGTCATTGTTAAAGCATTATAGGGCACAAACAAAACGAATCAGCTCTGAAGAGAATAGAATATGAAAAGTATTGAAAAATAAAAGGGAAAAGACTGTCAATTTTATGACTTTGATGAAGGTAATATCTACTATTAATGAAAATTTTGCATAAACATTTAAATATGAATACATTTAAAGAGTGTATAGAGACAAACAAAATTGTGTCAAAAACAAGCAAATTAAATATGCGCAAATAGGTTTAACAAAAGTATAACAAAAAAACAGCCTCTGAGTTTATAACAGGTCTGTGTTTAAAAGTTTGCGAGATATTGTTGAAAATTGCTACATGTTTAAATTGTTATATGTTTTTATAGATTGCACTGCTTATAGAATTAGCATAAATCAGTTCATGGTGACAGAAATAACATTTGTTCATTTAAAAAATATTTATTAACATTTTAGTAAATCTTAAATGCAGACGGCTAAATGTGTTTATCCTAATAAGCATCACTACTGTAATGCATATTTTCAATTTTTTTCATTAACAGGATATTTTGAATTGCAAAGAGGCATATCTGCAAGGTAAGCATTTAGATATAAATATGATTTTATAAAGAAATGGAAGTTGATAATTGGTTGATATTATTTTTAATAGCAATAATAATAATACAGCTAATGTATTATCAGAGTCATGTAACATGTTTTAATGATCAGTTCATGAGCGAGATTTGGAGGCTGATATCGAAGATGACACCAGTGGTGAAGTGAGGAATCTGCTGGTTTCTCTCCTACAGGTAATTGAATTTTGTAAATTATTTAAGATTATTAATGAACCAACACAGGCTCATTGGAAATATGAGTTTACCTACATTTTTGTGAAATTGCAAAAATGCACTTAAACATACACTCACCGGCCACTTTATTAGATACACCTGTCCAATTGTTCGTTAACGCACATTTCCAATAAGCCAATCATGGCAGCAACTCAATGCATTTAGGCATTTAGACATGGTCAAGACGATCTGCTTCAGTGCAAACCGAGCCTCAGAATGAGGAAAAAAGGTGATTTAAGTGACTTTGAATATGACATAGTTGTTGGTATTTTACTAAATTTTAGCAAATTTACTGTTCAGAAACTGCTGATCTACTGGGATTTTCACGCACAACCACCTCTAGGCTTTACAGAGAATGGTCTAAAAAAGAGAAAATATCCAGTGAGCGGCAGTTCTGTGGGCGCAAATGCCTTGTTGATGCCAGAGGTCAGAGGAGAATGGCCAGTTTGGTTCGAGCTGATAGAAATATAACAGTACCTCAAATAACCCCTCGTTACAACCGAGGTATGCTGAAGAGCATCTCTGAACGCACAACATGTCCAAGCTTGAAGCAGATGGGCTACAGCAGCAGAAGACCACACCGGGTGCCACTCCTGTCATGTACGAACAGGTAACTAAGGCTACAATTCGCACAGGCTCACCAAAATTGGACAATAGAAGATTGGATAAACGTTGCCTGGTCCGATTAGTCTCGATTTCTGCTGTGACATTCAGATGGGAGGGTCAGAATTTGGCATCCACGACATGAAAACATGGATCCATCCTGTCTAGCATCAACGGTTCTGGCTGCTGGTGGTGGTGTAATGGTGTGGGGGATATTTTCTTGACAGACTTTGGGCCTATTAGCACCATTTGAGCATTGTGTCAACGCCACAGCCTACCTTTGTATTGTTGCTGATGCTGTTCATCCCTTTATGACCACAGTGTACCCATCTGCCGATGGCTACTTCCAGCAGGATAACACGCCATGTCATAAGCGTGAATCCTCTCAGACTGGTTTCTTGAACATTGCAATGAGTTCACTGTACTCAAATGGCCTCCACAGTCACCAGATCTCAATCCAATAGAGCTCCTTTGGAATGTGGTGCAATGGGAGATTCACATCATGGATGTGCAGCTGACAAATCTGTAGCAACTGCGTGATGCTAACCTGATCTTATCTGTGACCTTATCCTTTTTGCACTAATGATATACCTGGAAATATTATCGACAAATACAGGCTTATATTCATGCCATTCTTTACATAACACACATAAAAAATGTAAAAAAAAACTCAAAACATGTTAACAATATCTATGATTTGTATTCGAATACCTTTTCCTGTCTATCTCTCTATAGAAAGCTTTTCTGGCTTGGTCAGTTTGCTCGGTAGCTCACTTTGCATGATGTTGTAATTGTGATGCAGAGCGCTCGGGTGTCCAGGTGAAGCACGTTTCCACAAAAAGGATAAAATATCAAATGAAATGGTGGCAGTGCACTATTTCTATTTCACTAACACTATTGGTTGGGTTTAGATCAGTAGTTTGCTAGATGATCTGTATAACAAGCCCTGCCTCATTCTGGATGTATACAAGTAGGACATGTATCTGAAATGCATAACAAAACGTACCTTAAGTTTCAGATTTGCTAAAATGTAGACAGCGCCCTCTTGTGGGCTTTCATCTCAGAGTGCAACAAAATGTACCTGGAGCAACATATGTTTTGCATTTCGCACAAATGTAGCTAGAGGCACGTGTTTCCAATGTGCGAGGACCGTAATTAACTGCACTCATAGGTAGAGTATAGAACCTTAATTTAATCTTTTCATATTTTAGAGGGGTAAGGCATACATTTTTGTATTTTACTCAAAATTTCCTTTACCAATTGATTTAAGCGTCATATCAAACCTTGGTAGCACTTTATTTCGATGATCCGTTTGACTATTAGAGACTGTCTGCTTAATACCTGCTGAAACAGCTCCTTTAACAGACATATAACTGACTATAAGAAACATAGCCAGTACATGTCAACTTACACTAACCCCAACCCTAACCCCAACTGTCTACTTACAATTTAATGAGAATTAGTTGGCATGTAGATGCAATGTGACTTAAAGTCAACAAAAGGACCATCAAAATAAAGCGTGACCCAAACCTTATGTATTTATGCAAAGCTCCATCTATAACCCATTATTTAAATGTTCAAATAGGCTTTTCTTTACCGGCTCACGAATGGTGTAAAATTCTCTTCCTAAGCGATTCAAATGAACAAGGAAAATGTATCAACCGAAAGTGTGTAGTTGTTATTGTCTATTTAAACAATTTACCTTCATCTGCAGGCTGACAGGGATGAGGCTTATGAAGTGGATGAAGCACTGGCAGAACAGGACGCAACGTCATTGATTGAGGTGAGATTTACTCTGGATTTTGCCCCAGAAACGAATAATTCATTATGTGTCATTAAATACTCACCTTCAAATCGTGTGAGACACTGTACAAATTCAGATACTTTAGATGAAATCCAAGAGCTCTCTAATCCTTCATAGACAGCAATGGTCGTGAGACATTCAGTCCAGAAAATAAAATAAAAACATTTCAGTAGTTAAACTGTAATGATATGAGGCTACAAGAACACCACAAAAAAATTAAAAACCAGCTTGCATGTTGTGTTGCTAACTCTAATGGCAATGTGTCATACTGCTCATAGTAAATGCAAACAAAGTCATAATTACACACGTTTTTGATGCAGAGAAGTGTTCATGGGGATTAGATTACAGTTTAACTAAAGTCACATGGAATTTTTTCCCATTATTTTCTAATATTTAATAAATAGAATATAATAATAAATAGTATGAAGTAGTAAAAGTATAATTACATTAAGCATGTTTAGTCACAAAGAATTACATTTCATCCCTACCCAAACATAATAGTTTTAATAACTCATTTCTGAGCACCATGACGCACCATGCATTTTAGAACTCTAAACATAGATTTAAATCAGGGCATGCACACCGGTGCTGGAAGTCGGCGCCTATTCGTGGCGCCCAGCTATGACTCAGGACACTGTTCATATGTCTGCCGTGCCACGGAGTGCCATATGAATAGTTTCATTTTAAATAACATGTCAATGTGCACCTCTGGTGTGTGGCCATCTTTAGATTTATTATTATTAACAATTTGTTTCATTTTTAAATTTGATATTGCAGGCTTTAATGGTAAACTCTAGTTTCTCTCAGTAATTCTTTTTTATATAAATTACAGAGATCAATGGCCCTTGAGGTCAAAAAGTAAATCATTAAATTAAACGTGTAGAATTGTGTAAATATTCACAGAAAAACAATAAAAAGGAACAAAATTTGCAAAAACTCACCACAAAATTAGTCAAATTTCTTCATTATTCCATTTCCCTCACCAAATGATTATATATATATATATATATATATATATATATATATATATATATATATATATATATATATATATATATATATATATATATATATATATATATAATGCAGAATAAACATTTTAACCAAAAATATGTATTTATTTTGTTTAATATGTACAATAATATGTATAGTTTCAAAAATAATTTTGGCACAATACCCCCAAAATAGTTCTCCTCTTCATCTCTGTGCCAATAATCACTTACTACAAGTGGAAAAGTCAAACCCACAAAATTGTGAATATTAAGCATAAAGTTGTTGTTGTTGTTAATGTGGTTTGATTTCACAGTCATTTCATTTTGATGCAACACCATTCAGCACGAATAAAAAAACAGTTAATAACAGGAATGCATTAATTCATTGTTAATCATAAGTAAAATAAACATTACAGAGAAACATGGTTTTGTGGAGGTTAAAAATATTATAATGTAAATAATTAGTAATATTTAAGAATGTGAATGTGCAAACACAATTAGTATTGTACAGTATTCATTAAATGACAACCCTTTGAGGTGGTGCTAAAGGAAGCAATGTCATTTCACTTAATTCAACTCCTCAGTCCTCGCTTCTTTTCCTTGCAACCTTCTTTGAATCCTGAAGTAGTCGAGCTGAGACATGAAGATGGAAAGCGAGGACAGGAAACACGGATGTACAAATAAGAATTGAGCAGCACCCTTTAAGTTTCCAGAGCTCCTCTATGAGACTTGAGGCAGGTGGCACGCACAGGTGACAGTCGTTAGCACTAACACCACTGGCCTCGTTCCACTCTCACGGTTCTCTGCCCAACTCGCTACAGTCCTGCAATGGCTAGTTTTTGGTTTATATCTTTTTCAAACAGACCTGGCCATCACCGTTATTATGCTAATTAAAAGAATCAGTACCTGTTGTTATTTTTCTTCAGGCAGGTGAAGGCCGCTTTGGCACAGACGAGTCCACTTTCACCTACATCCTCACTCACAGGAACTACCTACAGCTTCAGGCCACCTTCAAGATATATGAAACCGTATGCTATACACCAACTACACCCACTGCTGCTTTACAAGAGCCGTTTGAGGCATTCTGTTTGAGTGTCTGGTTTCCCTTTTGTTGTCTTCGCATAGCTCTCTGGAACAGATATTCTGGATGCTATAGACAGTGAGGCTGCAGGAACATTGAAGGACTGTTACGTTACACTGGGTAACTATAATAATCCAACCCATTCACCTACAAAAAAATCAAAGGCCTTTTGGAAATGTTGTTTTTTAGAGTTAAAGAGTCAAATTGCAGTTCACAGCAACAGATCTGTTTGATAATTGGTCGACTTTTATGCTTGCCGCACACATTATACTGTGCTTTGTTTTTGTTTCATACAGTACGATGTGCTAAAAACCCACAGCTGTATTTTGCCCGTCGTCTGAACGCTGCAATGAAAGGAGCTGGGACAGATGAAGAGACACTCATACGTATCATTGTGGGTCGCTCTGAGGTACAGTATAGGTTATTAGCTCTCCTGTTAAATGTTCATTGTTTTCCCAGGAGACAACATTTTTTTCAACAATTGTTTTTTTTAAATAATTATTTTAATAATGCGTTTCTAATAGTTAATGTCTATAACAGTACATAACATTAAACAGTATTTTACTATAATATTTAACCAATTGTTCACTATTTTCTATTATTTATCTTGCAACAAGCTATTATTAAGCTCAAAGTGCAAATTAAAAACTTAACTAGGTTAATTATGTTAACTAGGTTTAAGCAAGTCTTTGGACAACCGTGATTTGTTAGGTAGCCAATCTAATAATATTGACCTTAGCAGTTAGCATATTCCAGCCTAACTAAAAGAAATAAGTAATAATAATAAATATAAACTGTAAAATAAATAAATGAATATATACTTTATATAAAATTTAACTGTATAGCTAACTCATATCTTTCTATGCAATAATATAAAATAATGAGCTATTTTTTTCTACTGGCTTTTTTTCTTGTAGTGAGACTAGTGCCATCTGGAGGCATTAAATGTAAAACCTTGTAACGCAGTTTAACAACCTAATAAAATATAAGCTTCTTATAATTTTATAGAGAGGCTTTTAGATTTACATTGGTTTTTTTTCACTTATTTATGAACCTTTACATCTGAATCATGCCCATGATTTGTGTGTACATATAGTTATTAAGACAAATATATCAGCCCATTCTGGTAAATCAAAAACTTGTGAAACTTCAAATTAAATATAATTTTCTGTCATTTTGATTAAAGTGGCTCAGACCACTAATATGCTTTGCTTTTTATCTAAGCATCTATCTACAACTACGAGCAGCAGTCCCAAAAGTAACATTTTAGATTTATTGCAATTTGTTAATTTATAAATATATCCACAGTGTCATTACAAATAAATTAATGACTGTAATTAGTATTAAAATACAAAAGATTTGTCTAAATGCTATTTTTCTTCATGCGCAACATGAAAACTCTGAAAAAAGAGTTTTTCAATCTATATATAACTTATATATATATATATATCAGGGGTTTAGCGGACATTTTAAAAGTGGAGGGACAGTTGAATGAGATCCAAAATTTTACGTTCATTTTATTATTAATCACCTGTATCTAAAAGTGAGAGGGACGTATCCCCACCGTCCCCCCGGGTTGCAACGCCCCTGATTTATACATTTTAAATAAAAAGTATGTCTTTTACACATGATCTGCTCTGTATGATGCATATTTTTCATAACAGTATTTACAAATCAGCACAAAGGTTTATATAGAAATTAAAAAAGAAAACAAATTCAAGCTCTTGTTCTCTCCAGACTGGATTATTGCAACTCTCTACTAGCGGGGCTTCCAGCTAACTCTATCAAACCTCTTCAGCTGCTCCAGAACGCAGCAGCACGAGTGGTCTTCAAGGAACCTAAAAGAGCACATGTCACTCCGCTACTCACCCGTTTGCACTGGCTGCCAGTTGGTGCTCGCATCAAATTCAAAGCTCTGATGTTTGCCTACAAAGCGACCTCTGGCTTTGCTCCTTCTTATCTGCTCTCACTTCTGCAGATTTATGTGCCGTCCAGAAACTTGCGTCCATTGAATGAACGTCGCCTCGTGGTTCCATCCTAAAGAGGGAAGAAATCACTTTCCCGAACTCTCGCATTCAATCTGCCCAGTTGGTGGAATGAACTTCCCAACTGCATCAGAATGGCAGTCACTTGCTGTCTTCAAGAAACGACTAAAAACTCAACTATTTAGTCTCCACTTCACTTCCTAATCTGCAATTGCCTCTCTGGCTATACCACTAACTGTACTAAAAAAATAAAAAAAAATAATAAAAAAAAAATTCTTACATTACCAATGCTTTCCTTCTTAGAACTTACACACCTGAAACTTGCCTACAGCACTTATTCATTGTTGCTCTTATAGTTGTGTAAATTGTTTCCTTGTCCTCATTTGTAAGTCGCTTTGGATAAAAGCGTCTGCTAAATGACTAAATGTAAATGTAAATTTAAAATGTGTAAAATTTACATTATTTTAACATGAAATACTAAGTTATTTCATGTAATATGGTCTACATCAACTGCTGTGTAAGATATTTTAAAATAAATAAACATTTAAATTCCTAAAGACTCAGAATCTGAAATGAAATATCACAGTGCATATAGTTTCTAATTTTAAGCTATTCAGCAGATCTCCATGTCTGGTGAGAGCATTTATAGCTTAGCTTAGCATAAATGATTGAATCAGATTAGACTATTAGCATCTTCTTGAAAAAAAAAGTTTTGATAATATTTGCATTTAAAACTTTAGACTCTTTTGTAGTTACACAGTTTTACGGACATTTACATTTTTTTAATCTCAGCTCAAATACTGTCCTATGAAAGCCATGCATCACTGGAAAGATTATTTATTCAGCTTTTAGATTATTTATAAATATCAGTTTTGAATAATGACTACATTAAATGATTAATGATTAACAATAATAATCTCACTATATATTACTCTTTAAATGAATTTGGCTTCTACATTATACTTCATCTGTTTATATAAGGATCCATTATGGGGGACAGTTCACAATTACAGTCCAAAATCAGTCAGAACTGCACATGTATCTGGGTACAAGCTATTTTCTGTAAACAACTTCTGTGTTCACTTGTAGGTGGATCTGGAGACCATCAAGGACATGTACTTGGAGAAATATGACGTAACCCTAAAGGATGCTCTGAGCTCAGAGTGTGGTGGAGATTTCAAGCGCCTGCTAATAGAAATACTTCACTAGATTACCGTCAGGGGGAGCCGATCGCTAACCAGACTGGTGAAAGCTTTCAACACTGCCTATGAATATACACATACAATCACCTCTAAAGGTTTTAACGTACACATTACACTTTTATCTGTCTTAACTGTTTTTTGAAGCTAAAACAACTTCTGTTTTACTCACTAAACATAATTTATTAGTGACAAGTCATCATTCCTTTATTGGACAATTTATTTAAAAAAACTTATTTAATACTTTATTAATGAGGAATTTGTGAATTCTGACAACTGCAAACCAAATATGTGGATGTTTGGCTTATGACTGTAGTGCTAATAGCAGTTAAATGCTAATGTTTAAATGGCTAGCTTCAAAGCTAAGAAAGCTAACTGGACATTTTTTCTTAGATTTGGTGGTGACTGTTAATATCATAAAGCAGTGCTGTGAACCTTTATTGCAAAGCTTCAGAAATATATCTGATTTTAAGTATATCAAAGGGACTATGGGTAGAGGAAATTGATAAAGGTATTGAAGTATCACTGATATTAAATTAGGTTTTAAATATTAGAGACTGCCAGACACGTGTACGTTTTAAATAAAGCATGCTGAATTAGACCAAACACTCATGTTTTGGGTCCTTTTTTCTGTCTCACACTTACACACGCATGCACAGAGATGGGCAGTATTTATAATTCATGTATTTCAAATAAAAAATTGTAATGTGTAGGGTTGTTGAAAATGGCTCAATATTACATACTTTAGTGTCTTGTGTTTTTGAATTTTTAGAATCTTGTAAAATACCTTGTAAGAAGTCTACATGATGACATCATAAAAATGCAAACTCTGATTGGTTCTTTCTCGGTTATTTGCTTTGGGTTGAGATAAAAACAGTTGATTATTAGTTGATTTGATCGATTAATTGACCAGAAAATTTATTAATATCAAGAAAGTCAATCAATGCTTGAAATATGGAAGAAAAGTTTGCATCACATATAAAGAAATTAACAGATAAATGGCAGGAGTAGATTTGGGAACAAGTTAACCATTGAACCACTGAAAATAGCATACTGCACAATGCTAACACCAGTCATACAGTTGAAACCAGAAGTTTACATACAGTCTCAAAATAGAAACATAACCATTTTTTTTTTATAAATGTCTGATGGTAAATCATACTAAACGTTTACTATTTTACATCAGTTAGGATTTCCTAATGATTTACATTTGCTAAATGCCAGAATAATGAGAGATTGTTTTTGTGAATTTTTAATTAATTTCTAGAAAGTCAAACGTTTACAAACATTTCCTTGGTATTTTTTTAGCTTTGCTTTTAAACTGTATAACTTTGGTCAAATGATTTGGGTTTCCTTCCACAAGCTTCTGACAACAGTTTGAAGCAATTTTGGCCCATTCCTCCTGACAGAATTGGTGTTACTGAGTCAGATTTGTTGGCTGTCTTGCTAGCACAAGCTTTTTCAACTCTGCCCACAAATTTTCTATAGGATTGAGATCAGGGCTTTGTGATGGCCACTCCAAACATTCACTCCTTAAATCACATTTAAAATAATTATCCTTTAGCCTGGTTTATACTTCTGCGTCAACCGACCGGCGTAACCCACGCGTGTAGCTGTGCATTTATACTTCTGCGCGCTGTCTCTGTTGGTCTGCTCTAACACTTCAGAAACGCTAGTTGGCAGTGAGGTGTAAATGTTCCTCTGTGTCGAGTTTCTTCGCTGCTGTTTTGTTTTCCTGAACACTTCCGGGATGTACAAGTGGCTCAAACTAGCTCATTTTGAGGCAGGAACCGACGGATGTGCAACAACTTTAACTATGAGGTAAACACAAAACAAAACTTTCCATCCGAGCTCCTTCACGGGACTCCACACTTGTAAACAATCGCTCCATCAGGCTCGCACCATTCACACGGCTCTCGGTCCCGCCCAGATTCGTCAGCGATACCAAGCCGACCAATCACAGAGCTTGCGCTACGCGTCGTTGTGACGTGTAGTTACATTTTTTGAGAGGTGCACGTCAGCGACGCTGACGGCCATGGCAAAGGGCTATGCGTCAGCGCCGTAGCATACGCCAGCGTTTGACGCAGAAGTATAAATCAGCCTTTAGGGTCATAGTCTGTTTGGAAGACCCATTTGTGGCCAAGTTTTAATTTCCTGGCTGATGTCTTGAGATGTTGCTTAAGTATTTCTACATAATGATTTTTCTTCATGATGCCATCTACGCTCGTGTCCAAAGAAGAAAAGGATCATCCAGACTGTTACCAGCAACGTCCAAAAGCCAGCTCTGTCATGATATGGGGTTGTGTCAGTGCCCTTGTCAAAGGTAACTTGCACTTCTGGGATGGTACTATAAATGCTGAAAAGTACAGAGATTTTGGAGCACAATATGCTGCCCTCTTTTCCAGGGACACCCATGCATATTTCAAAAAGACAATGCAAGACACATTCTGCACGCATTACAAAGTCCTGGCTGCAGAAAAAGGGGATAGAGGTACTTTACTGGCCTGTCTACAGTCCTGACCTGTCTCCAATAGAGAACGTGTGTTGCATTCTAAAGCACATAATCTGACTACAAAGACCCCATACTTTTGCCCACCTTAAGACTTGTTTGCAGGAAGAATGGGACAAAGTCACACCTGAAACACTTCATCACTTGGTGTCTTCAGGCCCCTAAACATATTTAAGTCTTGTGAAAAGGAATGGCACCATTACAGACTGGTAAATGCTTAACTGTACCAACTTTTTTTTAAATGTGTAGCAAGAACCAAAATTGGAATATGTGTATTTTGAAAAATAACAAAACAATAAATATCATGAGGAACATATTAAATAATGTGCTGTTGTATTATCTGCAATGAAACACAAGTCAAAGTAAATTCAGAATTTTTTCATTTGGGTTTTGTCTACTGTCTCAACTTTTTCTGATTTGGGGTTGTACATCCAAATATAAAAGTCAATGGTTACCGGTTTCCAACATTGTTCATACTATCTGTTTTGTGTGTGTGTGTGTGTGTGTGTGTGTGTTCAACAGCACCACTAAAGGTTTGGAAGATGAGTAAATGGTGAGTAAATACATTTTCTTGGGTGAACTAACCCTTTAAATCAAATGTTAAACATTTTATTCCTCATTCATTTCCATCTGTGTGAAATTTTAAAGGGGGTTGTGTGGTTAGAGCAGTCTGGAGGACTGACCTGACCCTGTTAAAGTAGCCATAATTCAGTGTGTTTCACGTTGGCCCTTTGAAGAGTTCAGACTATCACACTCTTCTCCCTATGGAATAACTTTAGATCAACGTCATCTTCTGCTCCCAGTAAAAATGTTAATATAAACCAAATGTCTTTAAAAAAACACAACCCTGTCTTCATGCTTATGTAGATTATAAACCTACTTTCTGTCCTGGTTTGGCTTCAGGATATGGTTTCTGTTACCGACTTTTTATAGAAAAAAAAAAAAAAAAAAGAAGAAACAGAGGAAGTATTTGGTTTGGTGTAATTTACATCGTTTATGACCAATGAATGTCATATTTTCTGCTTTAAGAAGCAATACACATACATAATTGATGCCAGAGGGCTACTTTTTTTCTGTTTTATACAAAATCGCTATAATAAAGTGTAATAAAGAGAAAAAATCAAAGCCATCTGGTTCTAGGTTTCACAGACAGCTGCATTTAATTCCCACTACCAACAGAAAATGTTTACTACCTTCTTCTGCTTATGTTGTGCAAGGTTTGACATTTAAAACCAAAGATTGATCTTGAAGTTACCTAAATAGAAATAAGAACTAAATCCTGAACTAGATATAAATATTTCCTTTATTTTCTAGCATATTAATAATAACTAAATCCTGGAAAGACACAGTAGATGGCTATATCTGTAAATCACATTTCTTTAAAATACTTTTATAAAGATTTGTTTTGATTTGTTTACAATAAAGATATAAATAAACATGGCTACCACAGAAAATTTATTTGTAAATGCAGGGATGATACAAAACATGCTTTCAAAATTAAATGAAATTCAAAAAAATGGATTTAGATGACACATTTGTTAAAAGTGCAAACACAAAAGTAAAGTTCATAGACAAACCTTATGGCTTCAGAAAGCCCTTTTAAAGTTTAAACAATTAAAGTAGTTTTTAGAAAAGTTTGAAACAGCTAGGCCAGGGGTGTCAAACTCAATTCCTGGAGGGCTGAAGCCCTGCACAGTTTAGTTCCAACCCTGCTCCAACACACTTACCTGTAGGTTTCAAACAAGCCTGAAGGACTTAATTAGTTTGATCAGGTGTGTTTAATTAGGGTTGGAAATAAACTGTGCAGAGCTGCGGCCCTTTTGGAACTGAGTTTGACACCTGTGAGCTGGGTGGTTGATAAGGCATTGTTAGGGTGTTCTGAGTGGTTGCTAAGGTGTTGCTAGGCAATTGTAATGTGTTTTACGTAGTAGCAAGTCAATGGCTTACATAAATTAGCATAGTTCTAGTTTGAATTAGCATGTTTCTAGTATGAATTAGCATGTTGCTAGCATGATTTTGTATACAATAGCATGTTGTTAGCATGATTTTAGTATGCTGTTATTATGTTTGTTAGTATGTTTCTGTATGGATTGGTATGTCATTGGTATGTTTCTAGTATGGATTAGTATATTGCAGTATGAATTGGTATGTTGTTAGTACAGTATGTCCAATGTAAAGTCAAGGCCAGTCTTTTTTACAATGGAAAATTATGGGACAGTTGCTAGGTTGTCGTAAGTGGTTGCTAGGGTGTGGCTAGTAAGTTGAAAGGTCATTAGGGGTTGGGAGATTGGGAGTTGATCCCAATGAGCCCAACCTTAAGTCTGTGGCTGTTTCTCAATATGCGTTTTTTAGCGGTCTTGCATCCTCGTGTTCTCGTGTAACGTCATCATCAGCTGCCTAAGTTCAGTTCCAATGCTCAAGACGGACGATGCGTGAAACTTCCTGGATGTGATCTTGATATCGAGGATGCACCGATGCAGACTTGAGCACCGAACTCGCTCTGGAAGTCGCAGAAGTCATTGCGACTGGAGGTGGGAAGCGCTGCCTTTTATCTAGATTTATTATTAAAGTTAAGAGATTTAACTTATTTTCCTCAGGAGTTTCCCTAAATGAAACGGTGAAAGTAAACATTACCATGGACATCTTAATAAAGGAATAAACACATTAAGGGTATTTGTTTGCTGAAATTCGTATTACAATCTGTTTTATTTATATTGTCCAGAGTATATTGATAATGTTTTCATGCAAAGTATACATTTTGAAAAGGGGGGGAAACAATAAATCGTTATATGAATGCTGTAGTGTTTAAAAAAAATTACTATTTAAAACGTGTGAAGGTCATGTGACCATCAGGAAGAACATGGCATCTCATTTCTCAACGCGTTCTCTGCCCTCGTGGTCTCCTGAGTTCGTTCTTCCGAGGACACCTGGCAAGACTGGTCTCCACAAGAACGCAAGTCCGTTCTCTGCGTTCTTGGAATTGAGAAACAGCCTGTATGACAGTCTGGCTCAAAGTTATGAGGTCACAAATTTGGTCCAATGTTAAGTTAATGGGACTTTTTAGAATTTTCTGAGTCAGTTTTTGGAAAACCGTAAATCGGATCAGTTGGAAAAGATATAGCAACCTGAGTCAGACCAGTTTGGAGTTAGTTTGGTTTATAAAGCTTAAATGGTTTAGAAGGAGATGCATATAGAAATTAGTCTCAAAAGAAGACAGAAGAAGGATAAGTTTATGTAGTATAACAGTATGTTGGCTTTCTCAAGCCCCCATAATGAAAGGAACATGTCTTACAAAACTTATGGAATCAAACCATACAACAATCACATAAAAATATGTTAATCATCATAAAAAAGTTATATTTTATTAACTTTTTTCCATTTAAAAATGCATAATAATCTACTCTAAAGCAATTTATTATTTTGGCTGTAAAAGTTCATCAAACCTATTCATTGACTAATCAATCCCGAAATAAAACATACCAAAAAACAGGCTAAATTCATAAAGTACACAGATGTGCATGCTAGCTGAATCATGTTAAGATCATGCAGCAGCCCATAGGATAGAAATGCTACTTCCGGCATCATAGGCAATTTGGTTAATGCGCCCCCTCACACAATCCACTGTAGCAAAGATTACAGTGCCATTAAGCACCTGAAACGATACCCTCAGACCCACACTTGCCCACAAACTTCCTTCTGGCATTTGCCCACCGATTTGTTGAGCTACAGGAGCTGGTTGAACCCCCTGAGACTCGTTCTGCTGAAGCAAGGTGAGTTTAATTAAACTGCAAGAATGGATAAGCCGGAGATCTAAGGCCACGCTAGCTGTCCCAGCTTCCCGAAAGATGAAGTCTCTGTGATCTTTGGTTCCAGCAAGTGCGACCTGTTTAACTGATGTAGTCGTCTGATGGAAGAACAAGGCCTTATTCCTAACTGCACCTGTAGGAAGACCTTTCCTCGACACAGAAGCCGACAAGGCTGTGGACATTGAAGAAGGGATCCAAAGAAGACTGAGAATGCTAATCCCAGAGTCATCGCCAAAGTAGCGAACGTTGCACTGTGTAGGCGCAAGGATCTCGAAGGTGAGCATATCTCCAGAATCCACAGTAGTGGCAGCTGACAGAGATATGGATGTGTCTCTGTAGTGAACGCCAGGCTTGAATGCACGAGTCAGCTCAGCACTGCTCCCGTTGCGGTTCAGGTATGCAAGTAAGTAGAAACCCTCTGAGATGCAGGCTTGACCCATGGAGTACAATGCTTGCTGAAGGACAAACTTCACAGTGCCACTTTCCCTGAAGCGCACACCACGATTGTCATGAGTCAGGCTGACCACATAGGGGTCAGAGATGGATGACGTCCGGAAGGCAGGACGGTAGTTGGTGTGGTAATGTGCAGAGGCAACGGCCTGGGCAGTCATAGCCACTGCACCCGTGTCATGGGACAACCAGAGCAGACTGAAAGGTGACAATAGGCTGCTCTGCAGGTGGACGTCATCATTGTTTTGGCTACACTGGTTGGTGGCACTCTTGAGTGAAAGGTAAAGTATGTGTCCCGGCTCCACGGCCGTGGCTCCACTCACACTGGCACTTTGGAGAGACCTGGTGTCCCGCTGCTCCAAACGCATACCACTCAAATCCCGACCTCCATCTTCACTGGCATTCAATCGTAAACACGCTTGAACAAAGCTGCGGCAGCCATGTTTTAAAGCAAGGTTATGGTCAACCCAAACAAGACCATGCTGGTGGAGGACTATCCAACCATCCGTGCAGGAAAGAAGGCGTCCATCGCTGTTGCCACGGATGTGAAGTTGCTTATCAGTAAGCTCACTACCCTTAGGAAGGTCGACACTTCCTGACCAGGACAGAGAGAGTTTGCTTTCGAATGGGTTGGCACACACTGCATCACTCACCGCTGAGCATGGGGATATCATTGGCTGAGAATCACATTCTGTACAAGCTTGACACTCCTCCATCTCAGAGTTGTAAAAATAAGAGTGGCCACAAATCCCAGCAGCTGCTAGTCTCTCCGACATGTCGGAGCATCGAAACCCTCCTGAAACAATGAACAATGCTTAATTTCTTGGAAAGTGAATCTGGTAAAATTCTTGAGAAGTCTGGAGGCCAACTTACCTGGAGTGTTGAGGCACTGGTTGTGTTCTTTACAAAGGTTTGGTATCTCTAGGCATTCGTCTCTGTCCTGTTGGACAATTATAATTGTTATCATGTATCTGTTAAAATATTAGTTCACCCCAACAAAATCATATCAATTACTAACCCTCATGCTGTATTAACCCCCCGAGACCTTTGGAACACAAGTTAGGACATTTTATATGAAATTCAAGAGCTCCCTCGTCCTCTAGAAGGACTAGAAAGGTAGCAAACTACATCATCACCATAACAGACAATTTGTTTTTAGTGGTTCGATCAGAATATTATCAAGCTATGACTTTTGATGGCATATTGTCTTCTGCTTTAAGGATGTTTGCTGGTATTTCTCTGGGACCATTGCTGTCTATACAGAATGACGGAGCTCTCAGATTTAATCTGATGTCTCTTCAATTGTTTTCTGAAGACGAACAAAGGTCTCGAGTGTTTGTTATAACATGATGGTGAGTTATTACTAACTTTTTTAACATTTTGGGTGAGCTAACATTTTAATATGACAAACTCTGTTTACACTGGCTACAGAGTGGAGGAACTATGATGTCAATTTGTATGCAAAAACCCGGAAGCGAGTTAGCATTTTAGCAGTTCCGGTTCCCTCGTCCCAAAGTCAATGGTTTTTTTTTAATGGGGTTTCAGTAAAATCGCTTAAATAAGGTTTGTGGCTAACAAACTCAAAATACTTTCACGTTTTGTTCTACGACATAAAACACATCAGTTACAGCACACTCTTAAATTTTTAAATCAGTTATGCTTTTTTAAAAAGACGGTTGCTATCAAGTTGCTAATTGGGACTACAGGCGGTGTCCGAGACATTATACGTCATCGAGCTGATCTGGTGTGATCTGGCAGCTCACTTGTGATGGGCATTTGGATTTGTCTGTTATTTAGGTATTTTCATGAATAGTATTTTATAGTTTGTAGTATTATTCTAATTGGGAATTCAGATTGTGTGCAGATAATTCCTTCACTTGTAAAGGCTGTTGAGACAGATTCATTTGTTGATCTATTTTAATAAACAATATTATGAAGATACTGCTTACTAGTGCAGCCTGTCTCTTTCCTGCTCTCAGTAATGCAAACGTATGAATAAGTATGTAAAAATACATGCATGTCGGGTTTTTTCTTCCTTATCTGAACACATTTAACTCAGTCATAACAGCAATATTTACACTCCGTAAAATGTACAGTATATGTGACTGTATGGGCTGCTTTTCCGTGTATTTCGTGACAAAAAAGGAATATTGAATGTTGCTCTGTGTCCATGATGGAACTTGCAGGCATTTGATAGACTTGTCCCTCACGCCTCATTTCTGTCGTCTGTTAAGGTAAGCAGGCTATATGCAAGCGAGTGATACACTTATTTAAATATGTCTTATGATAATACTATGTAGGCAGATTTATACAAACAGTTTTCAAACTTTTAGAACAACCGTAAAGCAAAACAGATGTATTTCCCACGTAAAAACGATCCAAAAGGCACATAGGTCTATGTGTTTTTGCGTATTTATTTTTTAATAATATATACCGTGGATTATAATGTAATAAACATAGAGATTAACTCTTTGTCATGGACATTATTCTAAAAAATAAGCTTGAAAAGTTGCCTGTAGCAGGGTGGTGCTGACGTCACAGGCGAGCGCTCCGAGAGCAGTGTAGTGCGTTTGTAGCCTAATGTTAGCTTTTCAGTTCTTGCGTTTGTATTTAAAATCCAAAAGTGCTTAAAGTTGTATTTTCGTGTGAGGATTATCCGGCTGGACAAAACGTGTAAGTGTCATGAACAGTGTTTGAACACAGAGCTTATTATTTGCAATCTTCGAAAAGCCTATGGGAAAATTCCCATGAGGGAACCAGTTTCATGCTAGCAGCCGATTAGCCTACAAAGTGACTTCATAGTTCCTCCACTCTATTAAGAGGCATTCTTAAAATGGTCACCACTAAATACACGTGCCTAAATAGGGTAAAAAATGTTTGTGCTTGTTCACTTCCATAATTGCTGAAATGCTGAAAAGCATTCAAACTGCCATTAAAGACCACGTCTTGAACAAGCATGTAATTGTTATAAAAGGTGTCGTGAGGAAGTACACCAAGACAAGGTATGTTACTTTGTTGCACTGAGCCTAAAGACACAGATGCAAGCAAAATCATAGTTGCTATCCAAATCCACTTAATTTCCTTGCTCTTTCCGCTCAACTAATACTAGGATTGCTTTCACACCTGTGCATCGATTAATTTGTTCCGAAACAGGGATTAAAATAGTTAGTGTTGCTCTTTGTTTTTGGTGCGGTTCGCTTTCACACAGCAAAGTTTCTAAACGGACCAAACGAGCTAAACCGAGTCACGTGCGAGTAAACTCTCCTCACATTGGTCAGAGTGTCACGGTCTATTTTGCAGAGTCCCGCTCAGCTGCCATGCATCCTTATTTTAATTTATGAGGATGAGCAATAAGACATTATAAGTGAAAAGCTGCGCTTTCATTTTGATTGGTGACACCCACAGACGTTGTCTCCAAATATAAATCAGAACCCTACTAAAAAAAACAGCTTAAACCAGCCTAGGTTGGTTGGCTGGTTTAAGCTGGTCGACCAGGCTGGTTTTAGAGGGGTTTTGGCCATTTCCAGCCTGGTCTTAGCTGGTCAGGCTGGGAGATGACCAGCTAACACCAGCTTAACCAGCCTAGCCAGGCTGGGAGCCCAGCCCAAACCAGCTATGTCCAGCTTAAACCAGGCTGGTCAAGCTGGTTTTAGCTGGATTTGGCAGGTCATTTTACAGCCTGACCAGCTAAGACCAGGCTGGAAATGACTGGAAACCAGCCTGGAAATGGCCAAAACCCCTCTAAAACCAGCCTGGTCGACCAGCTTAAACCAGTCAACCAGCCTAGGCTGGTTTAAGCTTGATTTTCAGCAGGGAAGTAAGACTTTCTCATAAAGAGCAGTTGGCTTATGCATTATAGGCTTTACATTGTAGAGAGAAATAACAGTGTGCAAGAGTCCAGTTCGGTCAATTTTCCTAACGGATAAACAGCTCTCGGTAATAGTTAACATGCTTTCACTTTCATATTTTTTTCGTATGATCTCTTCATATAGCCATATACATGCCTATGACATATCCATGATACACTGTGTATAGCCAGGCTCGGATCACAACAACTGGCTTTCTCACAACAATCGATCCGCTCCAGAGTTCATTTCAATCGAGCCGAGACTACCTCATTTAGGCGATCTCGGACCGTTTGATTTGGCGCGGATCCGAGCGTGATTGCTGGATTCACATATGCCAAACAAACCGCGCTAACTGGGCAAACGAGACAGGTTCTGAAACAAAAGTCTAGGTGTGAAAGCACCCTAAGTGGAAAAGAGGTCATAGTTTGTTTACAAGCTTTGACAGTCACTTTAAAGCAATTCAGTTATGTGTTAGCATTACTCGCACCCAATGTACTGGGTTGCAATTAGTCTCTATGAACAAAATGACCCCAGTGTTACAACTAAACAAATGAAAGGGTACCTGGCAGATCCTATCAGAATGAGTTGAACACTGAGCAACCAGAAAGAATCCTGGAGGGCAAACGGTGCATCTCTCACAACGGGGTTTCTCAGCGCTGAAGTCACAATACTCATCTGTTTGGCAGGATCCACATCCAATAAGAGGTCTGTCGGCATCCGTAACACTAGCATCCATGTTCATCTTATGCATTGTGAAGGCTTCTTGAGAATAGGTCCTAACCTGAGATTGGAGACCTTCCAAATGGCTCTCAATGCCTCCCTGTGGGCTTACTACAGTCAACTGTTTGACACTGTCAAGAAGAAGGCTGTACTGAGTCTTGACTTCATCCATCTTGTCAAACATGAGCCGTTGTTGGTCCAGTATTTCTCTTTGGTGGGCTAAAATAGCACTTTGCTGTTCTCTCAGCGCGCTCTGGATTTGTTTAACCTCCTCTTGCTGCCCTTGCAGCTGTGCAACCAGTTTATCCTGACCCTTTGCCAAGTGCAAATGCAGCACTAATGCATCTTCAGAATTGACCTCATTTGTGCCTGTTCAAAATTAAGAAAAAGCATGACTTTTTTAGATCAAATAAAGTAGGAATGCCAATATGCAGTTGAAGTAAAAACTATTAACCTCCCTTTTATTTTTATTTAAATTTTTTAACATTTCCCAAATGTTTAACAGAGCAAGGAAATGCTCACAGTATGTCTGATAGTATTTTTCCTCTGGAGAAAGTTTTATTTGTTGTATTTAGGCTAGAATGAAAACAGTTTTCATTTTTTTGAAAACCATTTTATGGTCAAAATTATTAGCCCCTTAAGTATTTTTTCGATAGTCTACAGAACAAACCATCGTTATACAGCGTCATCATGGCAAAGATAAAATAAATCAGCTATAAGAAATGTGTTATTAAAATTATTATGTTCAGAAATGTGTTGAAGAAATCTTCTATCTGGAATACAGAAATCGGGGAAAAAATAAACAGGGCTAATAATTCAGAGGGTCTAATAATTCTGACTTCAACTGTATATCGGCAGTCATATCAATATCAGCTGAAGCATTTTTCGATTTATTTGTTATGTTATTGTTATCAGTCTGATAACAAAATTAGACTGTTATCTTTATAGAGATCAATTATCACTAGAACCCCATTCATATGCTTGCTACCTGGCACTATTTTAAATTATTTTACCATTATTTTGATTTTGGTTTATGATTAGTGAATTGGTTAATTTATATAGGGTTTTTTTTTAAATTCAGGCAATATATTTTATTTTTAAGGCAAAGTTGACCATAAAAGAGAATAGTTTATTAATAAAGTTCAGATATCAGTTCAATCTTTTCTAGTTATGATTTTAAAATAAATATAATATAATATTGCCTAATATATCAGCCTCCAAAGAGTTATCAGTAAGTCAAACAGAATCTGCAGACCTTTTTTGCTATTTTAACGCACCCAGCAGGCGCACAAAGTCATAAGATGATAATATTAGGTTAGAGTTAGTTCGTGATGCCAGGTGACTAAAATTCAATGTCTAGCCAGCATCTAAAGAAAACATTATTTTGATGAATTAGTTGGAAAGTGAACAAAATCCAAAGTTGAGCCAACATCTAAAACCAACGTCATATTGACATTCATTCATCAGGTATGGCAACCAAAATCTAACGTCTAATAGACGTCATAGTGGTAGCGTCCACACAATGTAAAAGCTGTAACATCATTATTAAATTGTTTTTAAGTTTCATTGAAAAGTGACCAAATTCAACGTCTGACCAACTTTGGTTCTGACGTCAACCTGATGTTCATTTCCACCCAAAATGCTACGTCCCCACAACATTGGGGTACAACTTCAATCTGTTTTCATGTGTCCGCTAGGCAGAATATTGTGAAAAAGAATGCTGAAAAAAGATTTATGCAGACTTTTTACCTACTAAAATCAGAAAATATTACTTTTTAAACTGTATTGCAGCCAGTCCCGGCCCACAAGGGGGCCTCACCCAGATCAGTGGGGGGTTGTGTCATATTTTAAAAACTTCTCACTGATTCACCTTCAGCAGCAAATAGTAATGACTCTAGCATACTGGACCCAGGTAAGGAAGCTCCAAACATTTCAGGTCGCAACGCTAGCAATACTGGAAACACGAAATGCAGGAAATACCAAGATAGTTACCTGAACTATGATTTTATTCCGTTTTCACAAAGCAAAGAGTCCCTGACCCAGCCACAGTGCATTATCTGCAAGTTCTTGCTAACGAAAGCATGAGGCCATCCATATTAATAAGACATTTGCGGACGACTCATCCCCAATACAGCAGGGTGGACTCAATACAAATGGCCTACTGATGTTTTGCCTTTAGATTTTGTATTAGGCAATAATTTGTGCATAAACATATCTAGATATAGTAATAAAGGTAACACTTTACAATAAGGTTCATTAGTTAATGCATTTACTAACATGAACTAATCATAAACAACACATGTACAGCATTTATTAATCATAATTGAACCTTTACTAATGCATTACTAACATCCTAGTCTATGCTTGTTAGCATTAGTTAACGCACCATGAGTTAACATGAACTAACAACTGTATTTTCATTAACTAACATTTACTAACATGAACAAACACTGTAGTCGATGTATTGTTCATTGTTTGTTTATGTTAGTAAATGCATTATTTGACATTAACTAATGAACCTTATTGTAAAGTGTGACCGTAATAAACATAGATATAATAGTAAAGTTTGAAAACAACTTCTTTTGTCATACTTACTGCAAACCTATATGAGTGATGATATCATTAAATGTAAAGAGGGGCTTTACAATATTTTCCAGGGATAAAGGGAGTCCTAGTCAAAAAAAAAAGGTTGGTAACCCTTGCTCTATTGTATATAAATCATATAAACATTAGCATATTATTCAATAATATTACTGACATTAATATAAAAACTGAATAAATATATATTTACACACATTTACACGAGTAAATAAATAGACTCAATAAAGAGCTAAAAAATATCTGCCGATATCTGTTTGGGTCAAGTTAGCGGTATATCGGTATCAGTCAAAAATTCTAAGATCGGTATTAATCAGAAAGGACAAATAATCGATACTCATATATGAGTCACATTTGCTTTTCTGTGAAATTGACATGTGTTTACAAGCTGCCTGAATAAATAGGCAACAATCCAACATGCAACCGATTCTCCTTGGTCTTGACTGCATTACAGAAAAACAATACTGAATCAGTCACAGAAAATAAAAACATAAGAATCATGTAATGACTTGATTACCTGGCTTAATGTCGCATGTTAACTGAATCCCAGATGATGGACCCCCTTGAGTCCCCAACTCCGGAAATTCCACCGATACTTGCTCGGCTCTGTCCTGCATATGGACAAAAGACAGTCTGCTCCTTCCAGCATCTGACTCTGTGCTGCAGGCGTCCCCAACACAGGAATGCTGTTTGGGATCTTGTCGCATCCTTACAGGCAGTTTACATCCGATCCCTTTGCACTCTTTTGTGTGGTTGTTTGCTGGTCTCTGCGAGCCATGGCAACCTCCACCCGTGCAACCACCCTGTGGGTTCAACACCTCAGCCGTGATGGTCCTCGGATTTTCTCTCAGACTGCCGGTTCTGCTGGGATGAATGACGGTGTAGGGAACCGAGGGGCGTCTTGGAGCGTATATTGAATATCGGTTCTGGACGTGAGATGATCTGCTTTGATGATCTGGCAACCTTATTTCAGATGCACTTTCAATGTCTCTGCCGCACATCGTGAGACAGACGAGAAGTAAAAACCTCTGAGAATCCATCATGTGCACTTAAAGAAAATGACAAAAAAATGGAGTCCCTTGTAATCCAATGAAGATCAGAGCGGAGGCAAATATAATATCCACATGGTCAGTTTGGAAGGTACTTTCCAAGCCGTGAAAGGAAAAAGGTGACTAGAACACACATTTGAAGCTGTTAAAGTGTTATAATTTGTGTCTGGAGGGAGCATGTGCTCTGCAACCTGTGCTGGAAGTTCTGAGGAAATGTCTATATGTGGCATTCCACACTCTTAATTGGCACCAGGCTTCCCCAAGCCTCAGTTAACCCATAGAGCTCCCTGATACAACACTTTTCCATGTCAAACTGAGCTAATGTTTCATTAGGGAAGGTATAAAATCAACCATATTAGACAATGTGGTATAGTTACATGGTGTTTGATGCACACACACATATGAGAATCACAATTCAAATAGGAATTTTTATATCACTAAGAAATTAGATATTGTTTTTTATTATACATTCGTCAAAATGAATTTTAACTTGTAAATGAACTAATCTAAAAAGTTATATATATATATATATATATATATATATATATATATATATATATATATATATATATATATATATATACCATTGAAGTCCGAATTATTAGCCCTGTTTTTTCTGATTAACATAGAGATTTCTTAAACATAATAATTAATAACTAATTTCTAATAACTGATTTATTTTATCTTTGCCATGATGACAGTAAGTAATATTTGACTAGATATTTTCAAGACACTTATATTCAGCTAAAAGTGACATTTAAAGGCTTTTCAAGGTTAATTAGGTTAACTAGGCAGGTTAGGGTAATTAGGCAAGTTATTGTATGATAGTGGTTTATTCTGTAGACTATGGGAAAAAAAATATCGCTTAAAGGGGACAATAATTTTGACCTTAAAATGTCTATTAAAAAATTTAAAACTGCTTTTATTCTAGCCAAAATAAAACAAATAAGACTTTCTCCAGAAGAAAAAACATTATCAGACATACTGTAAAAATGTCCTTGCTCTGTTAAACATCATTTAGGAAATATTTAAAAAGAAAAAAAAAATGCAAAGGGGGCTAATAATTCTGACTTTAACTTTGTGTATATGTATATATATATATATATATATATATATATATATATATATATATATATATATATATATATATATATATATATATATATATATATATGTATATATATATATATATATATATATATGTATATATATATATATATATATGTATATATATATATATGTATATATATATATATATATATATATGTATATATATATATATATATATGTATATATATATATATATGTATATATATATATATATATATATATATATATATATATGTATATATATATATATATATATATATATATGTATATATATATATATATATATGTATATATATATATATATATATATATATATATATATATATATATGTATATATATATATATATATATATTTATATATATATATATATATATATGTATATATATGTATTTATATGTATATATGTATATATATATAAATATATATGTATATATATGTATTTATATGTATATATGTATATATATATATAAATATATGTATATATTTATATATATATATACACATATATACATATATTTATATACATATATATACATATATACATATATTTATATATATATATACATATATACATATATACACACACACACACACATATATATATATATATATATATACATATATATATATATATATATATATATATATATATATATATATATATATATATATATATATATACATATATACATATACATATATACATATATATATATATATATACACACACATATATATACATATATATACACACATATATCTATACATATATATATATATATATATATATATATATATATATATACATATATATATATATAGATACACACACACACACACATATATATATATATATATATATATATACATATATACACACACACACACATACTATAATGTACACTGTAAAAAAAAAAAAATAACAGACATTAAATTAAAGAGATTGACTTAAATTTCTGCAATTTAACAGTTGTTAAATTACTCCCTAGCTGCCAGAAATATCTTGTAAAATTCCAGATTTTTTACAATATATATGAGAGAGACCCAAGATTCTCATAGTAATCAGTCAAGTTTGGTGCAGGAAAATAATCATGGTTTGGGGTTACAATCAGTATGGGGGCGTGTGAGAAATCCGCAAAGTGGATGGCAACATCAACAGCCTGAGGTATCAAGACATTTGTGCGGCCCATTACATTACAAACCACAGGAGAGGGCAAATTCTTCAGCAGGATAGCACTGCTTCTAATACTTCAGCCTCCATATCAAAGTCCCTGAAAGCAAAAAAGGTCAAGGTACTCCAGGATTGGCCAGCCCAGTCACCAGATATGAACATCATTGAGCATGTCTGGGGTAAGATGAAGGGGGAAGCATTGAAGATGTACCCAAAGAATCTTTATGAACTCTGGGAGTCCTGCAAGAATACTTTCTTTGCCATTCCAGATGACTTTATAAATAAGTGATTTGAGTCACTGCAGAGATGTATGGATGCAGTCCTCAAAGCTCATGGGAGTCATACACAATATTCATTCTTTTTCCACTGCACCATGACTTTATATTCTACACTGTACATTATTTCTGTTAAGTGACAAGACTTTTGTCTAAGCAAAATAAGGCAGAGGCCAGATTTATTTTTATAATTTACTTTTCAATTACTTGTTCTACTTTTTTAACCCCCAAAAGTAATGACTATTTTGCCTTTTTTAAAACAATTTACTAAAGCCATCCACTAAAATGCCAGTCAGTATGACAATAGTTTATATATGGGTTAATGTAGGTAAACTGAATTCGCAAAATACAGTTGAAGGCATAATTATTAGTTCTAATTCTTTTTCAATTACTTCCCAAATTCTGTTTAACAGGTAAAAAACCTAATATTTTTTCATATATTATTAATAATATTTTTTTTTTCTGGAGAAAGTATAATTTACTTTAGTTTGGCTGGAATAAAATATATAATTATAAAAAAACTGCTCAGAATAATATTGTTAGTACCAGTTTTTTCTTCTGTAGGCAACATCTGCTGTCCAACGACTTAAGTACTGTAACCTAATTAAGCCTTTAAATTGCACTTTAAGCTCAATCTTATAATTAGTAAAATATCGAGTACCTCAAAATGTGTTGAAAAAAGTGTTTATTAAAATAAACACAGGAAATATTTGAAAAAGAGAAAAAACTAATAATTTTTGTCCTCAAATGTACATAACTAAGAATAAACAAGTTGAGCCCTTTCACAGGAAAGCACAGAGTTAATTCTGGGCTTAAACATCTGTAATTGCCAACGACATCTTTAATTACAACCAACACGTGTTTGTTTGCATCTGTCTGCCATAACCTTCTGCTGCATCATTTAAAGCTTCTGGTGTTGGTTCTGAAACCACTAAAAACAGCTCCCACACGTGTACGATTATAGTCATGCATGCCTCACACACAATTTATGTGTATGAATGAATGATATGTTTATGACCTTTTTCTGCCACTTCATGGATTACAAGCTGATCCGACAGATTCCTTACATGTAGTCTGGTACACAAAATGCTGAATGATTTTATAAATTGTACTTGTCCATTTAAATGTCTCTGTTTGGTCATTTTTATTAGTATTTGATTGTTTCTGACAGTTTCTTTCATAAAGTACTAACATTTTTTGTTTCCCAGCGCATGTGGTCAACAGAGACTCTTAAACACCTCAACTTAGGATCTGGAAGATTCCTGTCTTGAACAAACACATGTGGCTGCTGAGCTCTTGGCATAATGGCAGAAACTAGACCTGGTTGTTTACGTCCATTGTTTTTACAGTCACATGGTAACAATAGATTGTTGATGCTCTCTCTTCAGAGTACTCATTAAAACCTAAAGGATGTCAGTTTTTCCTTTACATTATTAGATTAATATATTTTAATATAAGAAAAAAAATCTGTAAAAAAAAATCTGTAAAAATCTTTTTTTTTTTTTGTATTTTGTGATTCATATTTTCATTCGTTCGTTCGTTTTCTTTCACTTTTCCGGGGCCTGGTAGTGGGGCAGCAGTCTCAGGAGAGAACCCCTAACTTCCCTCCCCACAGATTCTTCCTCCAGGTCCTCTGGGAGGATCATGAGGTGGTCCTAGTCCCTCCGGTGTGTCCTGGGTCGTCCCTAAGGCCTCCTCCCAATGGAATATGCCTGGAACACCTGCCTAGGTAGACATCCAGAAGGCATCAGAAACAGATGCCCGATCCACCTCAGCTGACTTCTCTTGATACATGTTATATTTTTCAACTGCATCATGGAACCTTGATCTTTCTTCCAACAATTTTTAACCTTGAAAAGCTTTAAAAAAAGGGACTTTTATTAACTTATTAATAAAAAAATAATGTAAAATTACCATTTTTAACTGTCCAAGTGCATCCGGAAAGTATTCATAGCGCTTGTCTTTTTCCACATTTTTTTATGCTACAGCCTTAATCCAAAATGGATTAAATTCATGTATTTCCTCAAGATTCTCCACACAATACCCCATAATGACAATGTAAAAAAGAGTTACATAAAAAAAAAAGAGTACATAAGGATTCACAGCCTTTGCTCAATACTTTGTTGATGCACCTTTGGCAGCAATTACAGCCTCAAGTCTTTTTGAATATGATGCCACAAGCGTGTCACATCTGTCTTAGGGAATTGTTGCCCATTCCTCTTTACAGTACCTCTAAAGCTCTATCAGGTTGGGTGTGAAGCGATGTTTTACAGCCATTTTCAGATCTCTCCTGAGATGTTCAATAGGATTTAGGTCTGGGCTCTGGCTGGGTCACTCAAGAACATTCACAGAGTTGTTGGAAAGCCATTCTATTGATTTTTTGGCAGTGTGCTTTGGGCCCCAGTCTGAGGTTAAGAGCAGTCTGAAGCAGGTTTTCATTCAGGATGTCTCTGTACATTGCTGCATTCATCTTTCCCTCTATCCTGACTAGTCTTCCAGTTCCTGGTGCTGAAAAACATCCCCACAACATGATGCTGCCACCACCATGCTTCACTGTAGGGATGGCATTAGACTTGTGATGAGCGGTGACTGGTTTTCTCCAAACAGAACAATTGGCATTCAACCCAAAGAGTTCAATTTTAGTCACATCAGACCAGAGAATTTTGTTTCGTATGGTCTGAGAGTCTTTCAGATGCCTTTTGGCAAATTCCAGGCGGGGAGTGGCTTCTGTCTGGTCACTCTACCATACAGGCCTGATTGGTCACTCCAATCTGGGTCACGGCACCAATGTGATCTACACCACCCAACCCACTCCAAGCTGGGATTGAACCGGCGACTTTCTTACTTTTCCGGCCTATGCTACACACATAAAACAAAAATAACAACAGTTTCTTCTGCTTGGTGTCAGCAAAGGGTGTGCATTTATGAGCACTGATGTCTGCTTATTTCTATTTGAAACAAAGCACAAAACAAAAACACATTTTCCTGGACTTGAACAAGTGGATGAATCAGGAACCTTGCTGTCAAAAGAAGATGAAGGAGCTCTAATATTTTATCAAAAATATCTTCACTTGGTTATAAACATTATAGTTTTAATGACTCATTTCTAATAGCTTATTTATTTTATCTTTGCCATGATGACAGTAAATAATATTTTACTAGATAATTTTCAAGACACTTCTAAACAGCTTAAAGTGGAATTTAAAGGCTTAACTAGGTTCATTAAGTGAACTACGCAGGTTAGGGTAATTAAGCAAATCATTGTATAACGATGTTTTTTTCTGTGGTCTATCGAAGAAAAAAAAATAGCTTAAAGGGATTAATAAATTTGCCCTTAAAATGGCTTTTAAAAAATTAAAAACTGCTTTTATTCTAGCCTAAATAAAACAAATAAGACTTTCTCCAGAAGAAAAAATATTATCAGACATACTGTGAAAATTTCCTTGCTCTGTTAAACATCATTTGGGAAATATATATTTTTTAAATAAATAAATACTAGGGAGGGGGGGCTAATAATTCTGACTTTAACTGTATATGTTGTTTTTTTAGGAAAATCAGAAATTGTCATGAATACTGGTTACCCCTGATTGGGAATCAGTGTGTTTCGATTTTGAATGTTCTGTTTTACTCCCACAACACCCTCTGCTGCCCATTCAGATGAACAGCAGATTCTAATCTGATCCTCATCCAGCATCCAACCACACCAAACACAGTGTGCTGCACAGGAGAGTGCTTTATTATAAAAAAAAATGACTGTACATAAAAAGAAAAAACAGATTATATATACAAAACGATAATAGAGATTATATTACTTGCAGATATTCTGCAAAAGGAACATTAAATTACAGATCACTTGCACATCTTATGACAAGGCCTTGCAATGCTTAACAATAAGTGGTCATTGTTCAGACAGCTCTATGTGAGTTACATTCTCACAGATATTTCGCCGGATTAAATAAATTAAAAAACACATTAAACAGCAGTTCGAGACGCTTCTAAAATCCAGAAACCAGAATCATCTTGATGTTTGTGCCATGCTAACAGTTAGGAGCTCACATTCGTCAGTACTACATACTTAACTGGAGTCGTCCATGAAATCGATGCATTCAATTCAGCCAACCTGAAGCGGTCAAAGAAATAGAGCGACACAAATTCAGTTTTGCGTTGTCCCTCTACACACACGAATGACAAAACCGGATTTCTGCTACTTTCTGAAACAAATTCGAGTCTGAGACTGCTGCCCGCTCAGTGCAACATAATCAAGTTCACAATACTTCAGCAGTTTCAAACAAAACACTCTCAAAGACCAGCTTGGCACAGTTAAACTCACAGTATATTGGTGAATCTCATGAAAAAAAAGAAGAAAAATCTCATGTCCTGCTCAAAAATGAGACTTTGCATAAATAAAAACAGCCTAATGATAAGGATTTTGATGTATCAGATATTATATGTACTGTATAGAAACAAATGACTATTAAAATCCACTTACACCATGTCCTAACTATATACACAACAAGACTCCAGCGACAAGCTATTTTCCGGTCCACACCAGAAGCGACACGAAAAATAATAATAACAGAGCCAATCAGGATCACAGAATAGAGCACTGCATGTACTGTATGGTAATCTCATTAAAACATATTTAATCTCTTTAACATGATCAAAAAGGATATGCTGGGTGACCGATATTTGTTGGTTTGCACAGTTCTAACATTCATTTTGAAAAAAATATGTTCACTAGTTCTTTTATTTTCAACATCTATGGCAAACTATCTGCTTCTGCCTTCAGTATGGCAAAAAAGTTATGTAAAATGGTCATCAAACTCACACTGGCAGCATGTAAGAGCGAATAAAGCCATCATAGGCTCATTGTGAAATCGTAGCCTTATATATGTTTCTGGAGACCGTGAGTTATGTTGCCAGAGGTCTGTATGGTTGCTTTCAATTTTTTAAACGAACGCTATGAGGCGGTATGACGGCATTCTTTTTTGCACTTACCAGGTGACTGCTTACCTCTCAGGGCTCGAAATTAACTTTCTTACTTGGTAGCACCGGTGCTCCCAACCTGAAATATTAAGGAGCACCAGAAAGAATTTAGGAGCACCAGAAAAAATTTAGGAGCTCCAGAAAAAATTTAGGCGCACCCACCAAAAATGAATGATATATTTGACAAGTTGTATATTAAGGGATTTATTGTATTTGAAAACAACATCAATTGTGACTAATGAAACCCAGAAACAACTATCTAACTGATGCTGTGATGACATATTGTTTGTGCAATAATTCCAAAATGAATGTAGAATAATTATAAAATACTAATGATGACGATGATGACAATAATACTAATAATGAATTCTATTTCTCATCATCATGCTGCCTTGAATGTGCTTTAACGTAAGTTATCTGCTATATAAAGTCCTACTGTTACTTTATGAAAAATAAATTGATGGTTTGCATCAAACACAAATGAAGCATTGTAGTAAGAAATATTGATTTTGTACTATTGTTTTTATATGCATGTCAATTTAATAAATAATAGTTCTGCTACAAAACAAACAAAATAATGTAATAAATCATTCAATTCAATGCTGAAAGCTGCAAAGCAGTCATCAGTAATTAAATAGATAAATAATATACACCTCAAGAAAGAACGGACAAAAGAAAGGAATAAAAGTCTCACTTTTAAAAGTTTTGGTTTCGGTTCGTGTCGTTTTAATGCTCAGCCTTGTTACGCGCTGAATTACATTTTTCTGTGTTTGCGGAAAAGCATGCGAGACAGCCGGCCAAATACCAGGGGGGCAGAGCAGGATTCTCCCGATGACCACTGGCGCAATGCTGTTCTTTGTTATAACCCGCATCAGTTTAAACTCAGTAAAGGCAAGCTTCTTTGGCAATGGTGTTTTAGCGGACATTTGCGCTGTTGCAGCCTGATCTCACAAGCAAACGTATGAAAATGTTACGAATTGCCGTGAGATTGTGTTGGCTGAACACGCAGTGCATGCAATGCATCGAGATTCAGTGTACTTTTCACTCTTCAGCCGTTTGCATTCCCCGCAGTCACAAAAGCTCCCTCCCTGTCATCTGACAGCGGAAAGTCTTGAGTGATTGACAGTTAATATGAACCAATATAGCGGTTTTACCACGTTTTTAGAAGAAGAAAAAAACAGGTTGCACTACAACCATTATATGCAGACGCACAAATGCTCCCAATATATATTATGAGGTCGCATTGCTTAAATTTCGGGCGCATATGCGACCAAAATAGTCGCAATTTCGAGCCCTGCCTCTGTATCGATGGCTATCCCACTTTAACCAGTTTGTCTTGTAAGCAGAAATCCCAAGTATATTATTGTCATTCCTGGCAGGGGGGGGAGATGTATGTGAAGGGATAGGGAATGTTTGACAGAGTGACCGCGACGTGTCTAAAGAGCAAGGAGGAATTCAGTGGGGAGGGGTGAGAATGGTGCGCAACTTATTTGAGGACCAGGAGGGAGACGTGCAACTTCCGGGAGATTAACACTCGTTTGCGGGCATCCAGGAGTCTCTATGCATGAACTTCCAGGAGAGAGGTGTTGACCACGACAGCAGGGTTCGAGCCCGGTGAAGAATGGTTCCAGAAAGCAGGTAAGACAAAAACAGAATCCAAAAATAAATAAATAAATAAACAAGTAAATAACAGGCTGAGAACGTGGTAAAATCTGAAAACGTGGTAAAAATCAGGCAAGGGCTTTACTATTTCTGGACTGCTTTTGAAATTGTTGGTTGGGTTTAGGGAAGTGAGTGGGCGGGTCAATTAATAAAATCGGTTGGA